>NC_038253.2:30458871-30673822 GCF_000004515.6 Glycine max | reverse complement strand
GTAAAATAAAATCATACATAAGCAATTTTAAAACATACATAAAGCATAATTTTAAATAACACCAAATTTAAACACATAACAATAGTCATATATAATCAAAATAACCAAGTTCAGTCATAACTAATTAAGTACCAAATACTTAAACATAACCAATGTTCAGAGAGTAAATAACTAACATAATGTCATAAAATATAGCCAAATACATGGCTTAAAGATAGAAAATACGATAAACTATAATAATAATCTAAGTGGATGGTGGCAGTGGAAAGTCGAAGCAATCAATCAAGTAATTCAAACATATCAAACAAGAATCACACAAGGATTGAAGGATATAAATCACAGGCATCATCAAACATTCAGATTTGTTTAAGGAAATTTAAAAACTTGGAAAGTTCAAAGAACACAATCAATCATTTTAAAAGCAATCCCAAAACAATAAAAAAAATTTAGTCATCATGTTAACAATTTAATTTAAAATTAATGAACTGAACCACTTAAGTTGAGTAATTGGATAAGATAATACCTTTTTTGTGATTGGAATGTTTGATCTTCATCATTGGAATGAAATGGAAATCAGATTGTCATCATGATTTTACCCCCTTTGAGTGATGTCCTCTTCACTCTCATAGTCTTTTGTTAGAAGGTTGATTTCCTCTTTTTCAGATCCTTCGGATGAATCATTGTCATCCCAAGAGATGTAAGCCTTCTTGGTCCTTCTTTCTTCATGGCTTTTCTTATCATTCTTCTCAGGCCATTGCTTGTTTGAGGGGCAATTTTCTTTGATGTGACCAAGTTGGTTGCACTTGTAGCATCTAAGAGTTGGAGAGCCTTCTTGGAATCTTTTTCCATCGTTGAAATTTTGACGCCTCTCACTTCTTTTATTCTTGACAAATTTGTGAAACTTCTTCACAAAAAGTGAGAAGTCTTCTTTATCTTCTGATTCTTCATCTTTATTTTCCTCTTGCATTGATAAGGAGGCTTTTAGTGCTATGCTTTGTTTCCTCTTGTCGGTTTCTTCATTTTGATTTAGCCGTTGGAGTTCCATCTCATGTTCCTGTAATTTGCCAAAGAGTGTGGTTAGAGACATAGAAGAAAGATCTTCACTTTCAGAAATGGCAATTACCTTGGGCTGCCATTCCCTACTTAAGCATCTCGAAACTTTATTAATTAAATCTTCATTGGGAAAGGTTTTTCCTAAGGAGGCAAGGTGATTAACTATGTGTGTGAATCTTTTCTGCATGCTTTGGATGTTCTCATTTGTGTTCATCCTAAATAATTCATATTCATGGGTTAGAGTATTAATCCTAGATCTCTTAACATCAGTTGTGCCCTCATGTGTGAGTTGAAGTGTGTCCCACATCTCCTTGGCACTTGTACAGTTTGAGACTCTAAATATTCATCTATTCCTAGGGCAGAAGTAATGATCTTTTTGGCTTTAAGATTATATTGAACTCTTCTTCTATCTTCTCCAGACCATTTATCTCTAGGTTTTTGTATTGTTGTGCATGTTGATGTGCTTCCATCTATTATGGTGGGTACATAAGGTCCTATTTCTATGGCTTCCCAAATGTTCAAATCTATTGCTTCAATGAAGATTTGCATACGGGTTTTCCAATAGTGGTAACCCTGTCCATTAAAGATAGGAGGCCTATGGATGGAGTTTCCTTCAGAGAACAGAAAATTTGAGGAGGCCATTGATCTTGAAATTGTGAAACTTTCTACAAGAAACCTGCTCTGATACCACTTGTTGGAACAAGTGGCGTCGGAATAATTAAGAAGGGGGGATTAAATTAATTATGAACGTGTCTTGACTAATTAAAAATTTATCCTTCTTAATGTTACTAGATTCAATTAGGCTTTACTTCTAAGTTATGAGAAAGTAAAGAACAGAAACAATAACTTGGACAAAAGTAAAGCAGAAATAAAAAGTGCACAGAGGAAAAGTAAAGAGCGTAGGGAAGAAGAAAGCAAACACAAGTTTTATAATGGTTTGGCAACGACCCGTGCCTACATCCAGTTCCCAAGCAACCCACGATTCTTGAGAATTCCAATAACCTTGTAAAATCCTTTACAAGCAAAGAGCCACAAAGGATGTACCCTCCCTTGTTCTCTTTGAACAACCAAATAGATGTAACCTCTACTTGAAGTGAACCACAAAGGATGTACCCTCTCTTGTGTTCACTATTACAACCAAGAAGCTACCCGCTTCTTACACAGAATTCTCAAACGGTTAGTTCTTTGAATTCAGTGTTTGGGCAAAGAATTCTCAGACGGTTAGTTCTTTGAATTCTTTGTTTGGGAAATCAAAAGAATTCTCAGACGGTTAGTTCTTTGAATTCTTTTGGCAAGAGGGAGAAGGAAAAAAGACGAAGAGAAAAATAGAAGGATAGTACAATTTTTGTTTTTGCAGAATTTTCCTTTCTTCAAGGAAAGATTGAACAAAAACTTACAATGAATTTGGAAAAGGTTTTGCAAGAGAAAAGCAGTGGAAAGCTCTGTGTATTCAGATGTGTTTTCTTTGTTTTATTGTATATATAAAATGCGTGCCAAGGTCTTATATTTATAGAACATTGATACCTTTTGAGAAAACCATGTTAAGAGTTATAACTCTTAACATTTTCTTCAAAAGCATTCACTGGTAATCGATTACCATAATGGTGTAATCGATTACACAATATATTTTATGAAAAGTTGTGACTCTTCACAATTGGATTTGAATTTCAACGTTCAGATTCACTTGTAATCGATTACTAATATAGTGTAATCGATTACACTATTTTAAAATCATTTTGGAACGTTGCAAAGCACTAATAATCGATTACTCCTTTGTAAAAACCAGTTTGAAAACCATCCTGATCACTGGTAATCAATTACTACCAAATGGTAATTAATTACCAGAGAGTAAAAACTCTGGTAACTTAGAAGATTTTAGAAAATCCTTTTTCAAACAAAAAGTGTGCTATTTGATATTTTTTGAAAAATACTTTTTACTACCTACTTTGACTTGGCTTAATGCTTCTTGATTTCTTCATTTGATTCTTGAATCTTTGAGTGGAATCTTGAATGCTTGACTCTTTAATCTTGAAACAAATCTTTGAGCTTTGGCATCATCAAAACATCTTGGTGAATCATCATGGTAGCTTTGCTTCCACATGAGAGACCTCCGAACGACCTAGAGAGGAGTTGATGGAGAGATAACGATGGGTGAGGGTAGTTTATTTTGGTTTACCACTTTGACATTGTAGTTAGGGTCAAGGAACCCAACCATAGTAATGTATGTATGTCCTTGTTGCATCTTGATTTTCAAGAAAAACTTTGTTTTTGACTAATGGGATACAGTTTAATTGTTATTGATGATTGAAATTGTGAATGATATTGTTGTTGCATGAGACTTGTGTTGTCTGAAGACTTGAGGAGTGTGAATCCTAGACATAAAAATTTATGTATATATATGTGGAATGCGATTACTAACGATGTTGATAACATAGAGATGAGATGATGTTGATATCGATAATGATATTGAGATGAGATGATGTTGATGTTGATGATGATATTGAGACGAGATGATGTTGATGATTATAATGACATTGAGATGAGATGATGTTGTATGTTGTGTATGTAAATGGGGGGTGTAGTGACCAAGTTGGGTGTCTCTGGTGGGGGGAAATAGAGTGGTTAAAGAGTTTTAAGCATCCTTGGAGAGAGAATGGAATGACTTAGAATATTTAATTATTCATGGTCAGTGCATTGATGGTGTCCATGTGTCCTTTATACTGCATAGAAATAGTATAAACTTTGTGAATAATTACTTCTAGTTTTTCATGAGGGAAAATACTTGTATTTGGGGGCATGTCACTCGATTTGGAACTCCCTTGTGACTCAGGCTAATCACCATGGGAGTGGGGGGGGGGGGGGGGGGGGGGGGGGGAGGGGTGCCTGTGCATGATGAGGTGACCTCGACACTTACTGCCTATTTTTCCTAAGTGTGAGTGTCGCGTAGACACACTTAGGCTATTTCCTAATAAATGGTACCACATTGCATTTGAAAGTTAGGTCAAATGCATGCATCATATTGAGCATGATTGATTGGAATTGTGGAAACATTGATGACTAGTTGTTAAGTGTATGTTGAACTGATGGATATTTGTGTATGATTATGGTATTTGTTATTGTTTTCTTGCTAATCATTGTTAATTGATATTTTGATGATTTCTTTTATAATAAATTCACCCTTGCAATTTTTGTACCGTGTGGTTGGTACCTGTAATGATCGCGAACCTTCATTCGTGGGAGCAGATGAACAACAATAGATGGTGTTGAGAAAGATTCTTTTGTTGGAGCCACTAAGACGACGTAATGACGTTGAGATTATTTTGGGAGAGAGTTGTGTTTTGTTATCAACTCCTCTGTAGTTGGTTCCGTAATTCTCTTGATTTGGGCATGTAAATCACAAAATTAGATATATGTATAAACTAATTTACTTTTTGTCATGTCAATGATGTATACTGGTTAATATATATACATATTCATTTATAGTGTGTTTGGATGAGAGAATTTAAAATTTTGAAAAATTTTAAATTCTAAGAATTTCAAATAATTCAATTGAAATTCTTTTATTTTCAAAATTTTGTATTTGGATAAAAAAATTAAAATTGTGAGGGTGAAAGAAAATGAATGCAAAAAGAAGAGAAAATATGGTTGGTGTGCTTCCAAAGAAAAGAATATTAATGTGGCAAGGGGAGTCACAGGGAAACCAGGACACAACAACGTACATCACCATACCCAACCACAACATTCAATCAATGACGCAAGGCATGGCCCAGGCCCTCTGTGTCAGCGAGCACTTCCATCACGTGATAGGTAGTGACGACTGCTTCCCTGACTGGCTGGTGCAGTTCTATGTGTCCCACTACCCCCACACCCGATCAACGCTCAGTGAACTCAGACGGTGTTTCTTGAAGAAGATGATCATCAACGTGAGGGAAGAGTCGCGAGTTCGAGAACGGAATTTCAAGAACTTTCAGGCAGAAGAGAGGATGAAGGTTATAAAGAAAATACACAAACATTTTAGAAGGTTCTTCTATCAAGAATACAATTTCAATTTCTCACATTTTAGAAGGAAATTAAAATTCCACATTTTTAGTTGCTTAAAATTCTGTTTTAAAATTCCAAAAATTTAAATTCTTCATAAAAAAACATCCAAACAATGAATTTTTGATTGAAGAAATTTAAATTTTCTGATAAATTACTTTTCTCAGTTAAAATTCTCTATCCAAATGCACTCTTAAGTATTTATGCATTGTTTTGGTGAAAGTGTCGATGCAAATGTCTTTGGTGTTTTGATGATGATCATGATGATATGATGCAATTGATGCAAATGGGCTTTTCAAGTTTAAATTCAAAACAATACTTCAAGAATACAAGTCACAACATCAAGATGATCACTAGTATATTAGGAAGGGAATTCCTAATTGAATTAGCAAAAGGTTTGGCCAAGTAATTAAATTAAAAAGTGCTTTTCAAAGGATTTACTCTCTGGTAATCGATTACCAGAGGATGTAATCGATTACCAGTGGCCAAATATGCTTTACAACAGCTACCAAAAATTTGAATTCAAATTTTAGACTGTGTAATCGATTACACAATCTTGGTAATCAATTACCAGCAGTTAATAAACGTTTTAATTCAAATTTTAAAAGCTGTAATCGATTACACAAATCCTGTAATCGATTACCAGACAAGATTTTCAGAAAAATATTTCTAAGAGTCACAACTTCTCAAAAAGTTTTTACATGACCACCAATGGTCTATATATATGTGACTTAGAACACGAATTTGCTCAGAGTTTTTCAGAACAACAAGTGTTTTTTTCAGACCAATCTTTAATGGAGAGGGTTACCATTACTGGAAAACCCGAATGCAAATTTTTATTGAGACAATAGACCTAAATATTTGGGAAGCCATAGAAATAGGGCCTTATATACCCACCACAGTAGAAAGAGTTACAATAGATGGCAGTTCATCAAGTGAAAGTATAACAATAGAAAAACCTAGAGATAGATGGTCTGAAGAGGATAGAAAACGAGTACAATACAATTTAAAAGCCAAAAACATAATAACATCTGCCCTGGGAATAGATGAATATTTCAGGGTTTCAAATTGTAAGAGTGCTAAGGAAATGTGGGACACTCTTCGATTAACACATGAAGGAACTACAGATGTTAAAAGATCTAGGAAAAATGCACTAACTCATGAGTATGAACTATTTAGAATGAATGCAAATGAAAATATTCAAAGCATGCAAAAGAGATTTACATATATAGTAAATCATCTAGCAGCCTTAGGTAAAGAATTTCAAAATGAGGATCTCATAAACAAGGTGTTAAGATGTTTAAGTAGAGAATGGCAACCTACAGTAACGGCCATTACTGAATCAAGAGATTTGTCTAACATGTCCCTTGTCACTTTATTTGGAAAGTTACAGGAACACGAGATGGAATTATTGCGATTACACCAACATGAAGAAAATGACAAGAAAAAGAAAGGAATTGCTCTTAAAGCATCATCCTCAATTCAAGAAGAAAGTGATCAGGAAAATGATCCAGATGATGATGATGATCTAAGTCTTTTTGTAAAAAGATTCAACAAGTTTCTTAAAGTAAGAGGAAATCAGAGGCGACCCAATTTAAAATCAAAGAGAAGGACAGAAACTTCATCCTCTACGTTAAAATGCTTTGAATGCAATCAACCTGGACATCTGAGGGTTGATTGTCCCATCTTCAAGAAAAAGATGGAGAAATCTGAAAAGAAAAATCTTAATGAAAAGAAACTGAAGAAAGCATACATCACATGGGATCAAAACGATATGGAATCTTCTGAAGATTCAGAAAATGAAGAGATAAATCTCTGCCTTATGGCTAAAAGTTATGAAAGTGATGAAGAGGTAACATCTTCAAATAACTTATCTATTTCTTTTGATGAATTGCAAGATGCATTTGCTGATCTGCATAAAGAGTCAATTAAACTTGCAAAGTTAGTTTCATCTTCTAAGAAAACAATTTCAAATTTAGAAAATGCAATTTCAAAATTAAACAAAGAATTAGATCATCTTAGAAATGAAGTCTCAATTTCTAAAACAAATGAAAAAGTTAATATCTCCACTATTTCTGACAAGAAAATATCAGATTCTTGCAGTTGTTGTGAAAAATATGAAAAAGAAATTAAAGAGTTGAAAAATTCACTTGCAAAATTCTTATAGTAAAAATAATTTAGATGTTATATTAAGTAAACAAAGATATGTTTCCAATAAGAATGGACTAGGGTATAAATATGAAAAACAACAAAAGTTTCATAAAAACTTCTCTACTTCCACACAAAAATGTAATTCTAATTCTATTACTTGTTTTTACTGTGGAAGAAGAGGACATGGCATATCAACTTGCTACATCAAGAAAAATTACAGCAACATTAAAATGATATGGGTCCCAAAAGGATCCTCAGTTTATACTAACATACAAGGACCCAATAAAGTTTGGGTACCTAAGTCAAAAACTTGATTATGTAGGTATCTTTGAGAAAGAAGTGGTACATAGATAGCGGATGCTCAAAACATATGACTGGAGATGCATCAAAGTTTACACATATCTCTCCAAAGAAAAGCGGACATGAAACATATGGTGACAACAACAAAGGAAGAATCCATTAAGTTGGTAAAATAGGTACAAATTCTTCAAACTCCATTGAAAATGTTCTACTTGTTGAAGGCCTTAAGCACAGCCTGCTTAGCGTTAGTCAATTATGCGACAAAGGCTATCTAGTATCATTTGATTCTCAGAAATGTCTTATAGAACATAAGCATGACATTAATATAAAGCATGTAGGACATAGAGTTAATAATGTTTACATGATAGACTTAAGCATAAAACTAGAAAACAATCATTGCTTTCTTAGCAAAGATGATGATCCACGGTTATGGCATAAAAGAATTGCTCACATAAACATGAATCACTTAAATAAATTAATTTCAAAAGATTTAGTAGTTCGTTTTCCTAAATTGAAATTTGAAAAAGATAAACTATGTGATGCATGTCAAAAGGGCAAACAAACAAGAGTCTCATTCAAACCTAAAAATGTTGTTTCAACCACTCAACCCTTACAATTATTACATATGGATTTATTTGGTCCGTCTAGAACCATGAGTTTTGGAGGAAATTACTATGCCCTAGTTATAGTTGATGATTTCTCTATATATACTTGGACATTATTTATTATACATAAAAGTGATGCATTCCAAGCATTTAGAAAACTTGCTAAAGTTATACAAAACAAGAAAAATCTTAAGATTGCATCCATTAGAAGTGATCAGGGGGGTGAGTTTGAAAACAAAGATTTTGAATTATTCTGTGAAGAACATGGTATTGAACACAATTTTTCTGCACCTAGAACCCCTCAACAAAATGGAGTTGTTGAGAGGAAAAATAGGTCATTGGAAGAAATTGCTAGAACTTTATTAAATGATACTTCTCTTCCAAAGTATTTTTGGGCTAAAGCGGTCAATACTGCATGTTACATCATGAATAGGGTCTTAATAAGATCCATTTTAAAGAAAACCCCATACGAGTTATATAATGGTAGAAAACCTAATATTTCTCATCTACATGTTTTTGGTTGCAAATGCTTTGTGCTCAATAATGGTAAAGATAACTTAGGAAAATTCGATGCAAAATCTGATGAAGGTATTTTTCTTGGTTATTCATTACAAAGCAAAGCATATAGGATATATAATAAAAGAACTATGAATATCGAGGAATCCATTCATGTTACCTTTGAAAAATCTAATGCTATCTTGTCAAGAAAGAATATGCTAGATGATATTGCAGATTCTTTAGAACATATGAATATTCATGAACAAGATTCCAAAGGAAATGATAAAGGAAACAATAAAGATCCTCTAGAAGAAGTCAAATCCAATGATGAACTTCCAAGAGAATGGAAAGCTTCAAGAGATCATCCCCTCGACAATATTAGTGGTGATATCTCAAAAGGGGTAACAACTAGACATTCTCTTAAAGATTTATGCAATAATATGGCTTTTGTATCTATGTTTGAACCTAAAAATATAAAAGAAGCCATAATAGATGATAACTGGATCATTGCCATGCAAGAAGAACTGAATCAATTTGAAAGAAACAATGTGTGGAAATTAGTAGAAAAACCTGAAAATTATCCTGTCATAGGAACAAAATGGGTTTTTAGAAATAAATTAGATGAACATGGTATAATTATTAGAAATAAAGCCAGGTTAGTAGCAAAAGGATATAATCAAGAAGAAGGAATAGACTATGAAGAAACATATGCTCCTGTTGCAAGATTAGAAGCCATTAGAATGCTCTTAGCATATGCATCCATAATGGATTTTAAACTTTATCAAATGGATGTTAAGAGTGCTTTTCTAAATGGCTTAATTCAAGAAGAGGTATATGTTGACAACCCCCTGGTTTTGAAATTCCGGATAAACCAAATCATGTTTATAAATTACAAAAGGCTCTTTATGGTTTGAAACAAGCCCCTAGGGCGTGGTATGAACGCTTAAGTAATTTTCTTCTAGAAAAAGAATTCTCTAGAGGTAAAGTGGATACCACATTATTCATAAAGAGAAAGCACAATGATATTTTGTTGGTTCAAATATATGTTGATGATATAATTTTTGGATCCACTAATGATTCATTGGACAAGGAATTTTCCCTTGATATGCAAAGTGAATTTGAAATGTCAATGATGGGAGAACTAAAGTACTTTCTGGGATTACAAATCAAGCAAACTCAAGAAGGTATATTCATCAATCAATCAAAGTATTGCAGGGAATTGATCAAAAGATTTGGGATGGAAAGTGCAAAACACATGTCTACACCAATGAGCACGAGCTGTTACTTAGATAAAGATGAATCTGGTCAGTCTATAGACATAAAACAATATCGAGGTATGATCGGATCTCTTCTCTATTTATCTGCTAGTAGACCTGATATTATGTTTAGTGTATGCATGTGTGCTAGGTTTCAATCCAACCCCAAACAATCACATTTGAGTGCAGTAAAGAGAATCATGAGATATCTATTAGGTACAATCAATTTAGGATTATGGTATCCTAAGAATTCAACATGTAACTTAATAGGATATTCTGATTCTGATTTTGCCGGATCTAAAACTGATAGAAAGAGCACAAGTGGAACTTGTCAATTCATTGGATCGGCTCTTGTCTCATGGCATAGTAAGAAACAAAACAGTGTTGTTTTATCCACTGCTGAAGCGGAATATATTTCTGCCGACAGTTGTTGTGCACAGATTTTATGGATGAAGCAACAATTATCTGATTATGGTATTCTTCTTGATCGAATACCTATTAGGTGTGATAACACTAGTGCCATAAATCTATCCAAAAACCCTGTACAACATTCTAGAACGAAACATATAGAAATTAGGCACCATTTTCTAAGAGACCATGTTCTAAAGGGAGATTGTTTGCTAGAGTTTGTTGATACAAAGAATCAGCTTGCTGATATCTTTACAAAACCTCTCCCAAAGGATATTTTCTTTTCAATAAGAAGAGAATTAGGACTTTTAGATCTTAGTGATTTGGATAGGTAAAGCTTTATGATTGATTGATTAATTTACTCTTTTGATTGATTGTTTATATGTTACTTTGATTGATTTTGTTTAATTCTTGTTATTATGATAGAATTTATGTATTCCTGTGTGTTTTATAGTTGAATAATTGATTTAAGTGCATTAGTAGTGATGATTAATCATATTAGATGTGTTTAGAATAGACATAGATATTTTTTTTAAGAAACTAGCCTAAGTTATGGTCTGGTAATCGATTACCATCCATTGTAATCGATTACACAAGAACAAACAGCTTGTAATCGATTACAACATCCTGTAATCGATTACCAGAGGGCTCATTACTCCTGTAATCAATTACCAAGCCTTTTAATCGATTACAATTCGTCCTCATCTACAAATATTCACGAAATCAGAGCTGCTGCGCAACCACAGCCTCCTTTCACGTCTCCTCCATACCTAAAACTTCAAATCTTCGAATCTCACTCAATTCTTCACCAAATTACGTCCCGTAAAGCCCAATCTTCCTCTTTTTCACTCCTCTTTCACTTCCACCGGTTAAAATCCACTAAAACTTCATCAAATGGCAGAGCCATCGAAGAAGAGAAAGGGATCATCCTCCACCACCGCTGCTGCTGCCCATCGCCGCCACGGACCATCCGAAGCACCCACAACACCTATTCACCAATCTTTATCATCTCCAAGATCATCCACATTGTTTTCTTCCGATGATCAGCGTCTACGGTACCTCTCTCAATTTTCCTCTAGGATCATCTTAGACCCTAAGTACCTAGATGTAGAGTTCTTTAATGATGAAACGTTTGATTGCTATCAAGTGTTTCAAAATTCTGGCCTTATTGATTTCATGTCATTAAAATTGCCATATTATCCTGAACTTGTAAAGGTCTTCTACTGCAATTTAAAAATTCAGGATGGCATTATTATTTCTGAGGTGCATGGTATTCCTATGGTCATTGATCAGTCATTGTTCTTTTCTTTAACTAATTTACCCAGTCAAGGTGCACCTTTTGAGGGCACCATTGTTGATGACTGGAAATTTGATTATTTGAGTCATGATGCTCATCGTATGGTCTGCAATGATCAAGCTGAAATGACCGGTAGATTGCTGGCCGGGTCATTAACATTTGATAATCGCATCATGCATTATATAATTGTTAGAATTTTGCTTTCTCGATCTTCAAATTTAGCACAAGCCTCTGAGGAGGATTTGATTCTTATGTGGGCTTTTCTTACCGGTCGTCAGATCGACTGGGCCCATTTGGTTCGGTACCGAATACATAAGGCATTACGGGCCAATGCACCTCTCCCTTATCCATATTTGATTACTCTGTTTCTGCGTCATTTTCAAATTCCGCTTGATGATGAACCATTTGTTCAAGTCAAGCGTTCCTTTGCAATTGGTGCTGGTGCCGTGACTTCCTTTGGGTACCGTAAAGATCGGAATGGTCAATGGCTGAAGAAGGATGCACTCCCTCCTCAAGATGAACGTACTCCTTCACCTCCTCCTCAGCGCGATGATTCAGCACTCATGAATGAAGTCCTCTCCGAATTACGGGGTCTTCGTTCTTATGTTGGTGACCGTTTCGACTCATTAGATACACGCTTTGCCGGCATGGACATTCGCCTCACACAACTCGAAGAGGATGTAGGATACATTCGTCAGAGTTTCGATCTTCCATCACCACCTCCACCTTCTTAGAATTTAGTTTCTAATTATATGTCTCTTATAAGCCGTGTATTTTGGCTGTTTGGTTTCTTAGAGTTTAAATTATTATGTTAAGTACTCTATTTATCTTGTAGAATTTGAATTTCCAACTTTTATGCTTTGATACTTTGTGGTTTGGTTTTAAATTATTTGGATTATGGTTTGGTTATTTCTCATTTGTGAGTTTAATTGCTTATGCCTTACACTTTGATGTTCATCTGTTTCTATTCCATTATTATCTCTAGTTTACCTCTCAAGAACTTTGGCTTTTTGATGTTGCCAAAGGGGGAGAAAAATGGGGAAGAAAAGCTTAACAAACTTTGCAAGCAAGTGATCATAAATTCCAAAACATAGGGGGAGTAAACGTAAATTTTATATATATACAAATGTTTGTTGCTTGCTCTTGAATCTTGATTTCAGGACTTGTATTGTCATCGTCAAAAAGGGGGAGATTGTAGATGCAAATGTCTTTGGTGTTTTGATGATGATCATGATGATATGATGCAATTGATGCAAATGGGCTTTTCAAGTTTAAATTCAAGACAATACTTCAAGAATACAAGTCACAACATCAAGATGATCGCTAGTATATTAGGAAGGGAATTCCTAATTGAATTAGCAAAAGGTTTGGCCAAGTAATTAAATTAAAAAGTGTTTTTCAAAGGATTTACTCTCTGGTAATCGATTACCAGAGGATGTAATCGATTACCAGTGGCCAAATATGCTTTACAACAGCTACCAAAAATTTGAATTCAACTTTTAGACTTTGTAATCGATTACATAATCTTGGTAATCGATTACCAGCAGTTAATAAACGTTTTAATTCAAATTTTAAAAGTTGTAATCGATTACACAAATCCTGTAATCGATTACCAGACAAGATTTTCAGAAAAATATTTCTAAGAGTCACAACTTCTCAAAAAGTTTTTACATGACCACCAATGGTCTATATATATGTGACTTAGAACACGAATTTGCTCAGAGTTTTTCAGAACAACAAGTGTTTATTCTCTCAAAAAGCAAAATCGTTTTATCCTCTTAAGAATTCCTTGGCCAATTCAATAGCAATTCATTAAGGAATCATTTGAGTGCTCTGATTGTAAAATCTATCTCTTTCAAGAGAGATTAATTCTTCTTCTCCTTCTAATTCTCTAAGGGATTAAGAGACCGAGGGTCTCTTGTTGTAAAAGAATTCTAAACACAAGGGAAGGATTGTCCTTGTGTGTTTAGAACTTGTAAAAGGAATTTACAAGATAGTGGAACTCTCAAGCGGGTTGCTTGGGGACTGGATGTAGGCACAAGGGTGTGGCCGAACCAGTATAAATCTGAGTTTGCACTTTCTCTTCCCTTAAACTTCTTTATTTATTATTGCTTTATATTCATATTCAAATTGTTTTATTTGAATCAATATTTAAAAAGTTCATTGTTAAGGGAATTTATAACTTGAATAAAAAAGTCAAATAGATTTTTAATTGGGGAAGTAGTTTGGGATATCTTAATTCAACCCCCCCTTCTTAAGATATCTGAGGCCACTTGTCTAACAGAAAGTATATCGTGAAAAATTTACTCTCATTTTTCATAAACAAATTAATGGAGTTTTCATTTAAAAATTGAAATTTATGCGTTTTAGAGTTATGATATCGTAACGATAAGGCGGGTCATTACAACTCATGCAACACAATGACGACTTTCGCAAAGCAACGTCAAGACCTCTCATGCTCGCAATGTAGTGACTACTAAATGGAGATTCATGCGGTCAAGTGATAAAAGGCAAGAAAATCCCTAAATTATAGCAAAATCAATAACACCCCAACTGGGTAAACAACATTGGCAATTGCCAAAAATCATTTGGGGATCCCAAACAACTTATCTATGAAGCGATATAATGGTCTGGTCATGATAGAAGTATGTGGGTAGTGGCTTATTGTAACACAAGATTTGCAATCATCCTGACCTAAAATGCGGAGTCACCTATACTTCATCCATACCGACAAAGTCCATCCTCCACTAATCTCTCCCACACTAGGTATAGGGTCCCACCAAGCAACCCCAAACTCACGTGTGTACTTGCCAACACAACCGAAACTATTAGAGCACAACATGCACTGCAACAACAACATGGTCAAAGCCGCGGACTCATGGATGTATGCCTCTACACATCATCATTAAAAACAACAAGAGCCACAAGACAAATAACTCTTGTTAGGTCAACAAGGTGCAATACTTATCATCTTTCCATCAACAACAAAGTCCTACAAATAGAAATCCCAAATTGAGGATAAGTATAGGTTCTCCCATAGCAACCCCTCAACACAAATTAAGTTCTCAAAACAACTTTTCCAACAACAAGTTGAGCCACCACTTAGAATAATATGACTCAACCAGAGGGTGTAATTAATATTTATTAATCATTAATTCACTTGAATTATATTACATTAGTTAATATTCTCAAAATGATTGAAATATAGTTAGAAATCAACGAAATTACCAAAAAGTCAAAGAAAGTCAACTTTTACTTAAGTAGGAAAAGGATTTTAACTTATTTTCATTAATAGAATGTCTTAATAATTATAAAAACATAAATCTTACTTATGAACTTTAAAGATCAGATTTCCATTGCAATTTATGGATTATTTTTCTATTGCGATTTTTGGATTATTATATAATGATTTTTCAACTTTCCATTTTCTAAAATTTTCAATTTATGAGACTTCAACTTTATATGTCATTTATTTCACAATGTATTTCTACATTACCAGTAGCCAGACATGTCAAATTTCTACAAAAATCTTTATAGAAATACACACAAAACATAACCACAAATTCTTAATTAATATTTTATCATTTAAATTAAATTAAATTTTCTTTTCAATTATTCAATCGATTATTCACAATTTAAAAAATACAGGTCTTACAACAACAAATGACAGACCAATTTATACTTCAATTGCTCACCTTTTTAATCCTTTTCTTTTTTAGGTAAATTATTTTTTGTTTTATTTGGTAACATTCAAATTTTATATTTTTCTTAATCCTTTGCATTTTAGTACTTGAATTTTGTAGTTCTGGCCAACATATTCATTCGATAGTTAAACTTTGCATGAAAGTAAAATAGGAAATTTGTTTGCCCCCAAATGGTAAATTTGTTCTTCTATGACATCCATATCGGCTTAACTCTCTTTAATAATTTGAAATAAATTTGATATATCCAGCAAAATTTCATTTATGTTGCAAGTTGGTTTTTCTTTATTCATATCTCTTTCAACCACTTTGGTTGACTCTAGGTGCAAAAATGCTTCAACTATTTTTTTTTTTTTTTTTGCATTTCTCTTTCTTTATTTCTTTTGCTTTTTCACCTCAACCTTGTACTATTATAGTAACAGAAATGTGAGGCTACTTTTTATTTTCTTTCGTCTTTTTTTTTCTTTGTATTGTTCTAGGTTGTGTGAAAGCTTCCTAGTATTTTTTTTAACATTTGGGAATGTGTGTAAGGCTATTGATATGAAATATGGGGTTTGATTCATTTTCCATCTAAAGTTTAAGAATGGATGAAGTTACAATTATTATGTTTGGTATTGGTTGTTATAGCACAAGGAAAAAAACCATTCAATAAAACAATTTGACCCCTGGATTCTATGTTGAAATTGACATAGGTTGGGTTTTGGTAGCATTTGTAGTTAAAATATATTCTTTGAACTATTTAAAGATTTTCCATCTTGACAATGCTTTTGTTCTCTATATTTGCCTAGAACTATTTCTTTTTGTACATATATGATTTATGTTTTGTGATTGGAGCATTGTGATGAAACAAGTGTATTAAAGCAACGTTAGGGCAGGATCTTGGAGTGGGTTCTTACACTCAAGATCCATTTTTGCTAAGATCCAATAGTAGAGACAAACCTAGGATCTCCATGGTGTAAGAATGGGTCTTGCACAAGAACCCTCAAGAACCCTATTAATGTGACTGGTTGAACAGGTTTGGGAGGGAAGTAACGAATTGAAGATGCAAGGGAAGAATAGCAAATGAAATGGGTTGAATCAAAATAAAATAAGAACAAAAAATCAAATCCACTAAAAAAAAACAAGATTAGTTCATCCAATAAGATTAAATCAAATAACATGAAAAAAAGGTTCATGAAATGGGTTGCATGCTACATTCCGACGAACCACCGTAACAAGAGATCTTCTCCGGTATATGGCTTTGTTGCATCAGCGAAGGTGTGGTGATTTGACAACACTGCCGCATTACCTAGAGAGAGAAAAAAAAGGAAGGGGAGCAGGGAAGAGGAACGGTCTTGACACGGATTGGGAAAAAATGTGAGGGTGAGGGGAAAGGGAAGGGGAGGCGTAGAGAAATAAAAGGAAAGGGAGAGGGGAAGAGGAAGGGTATGGATGCGGATTGGGGGGGAAAGGCGAGGGTGAGGGGGAGGTTGAAGAGAAAAAAAATTAAAAAAAGTAAAATTGAACGTTGCATAAAAATGAACATTGGAGAACTGAACGTTGGCTTCCAAAAAAATTATTGCTGCTTTTCAATCAATAGACAACTAGTATTGATAATTTTTTTTAGTCTATTTATAGTAGATTGTGTTTTTTTTAATATATATATATATATATATATATATATATATTATATATATATATATATATATATATATATATATATATATTATAACCTATAATTGAACATATATTGTTGATATTTTGCATACCAATTCTCCTTATCATCCTTTATTTCTCAATCTCTTACTTGCAATCTAATCTCTTACTTGCAATCTCAATCTCTTGCTTTAGTTTCATCCTTAATGGATCCAAATCAGTATAATTGGCAAGTTTATTACAATTTTTTGCAAAATTATTAACTTCTTCATTCGAACGAAAATTTTCAAAATTCTTCTTCATTTTTCCCCTACTTGCCACCACCACCATCAATGAATGCTATGCAAAATAATCAATTCCTTTTCATCGGAAATTCTCAAAACCCTCCTCCATTTTTTCCCTACTTGCCACCACCACCACCAGTGAATTTTATGTAAAATAATCAAACCCCTTTCATCGAAAATTCTCAAAATCCTCCTTCGTTTTTCCCTATTTGTCACTACCACCACCAATGAATTTTATGCAAAATAATCAAACCCCTTCCACGGAAAATTCTCAAAGTTCTCAAACTTTTCCTTCAACACCACAAAAAAAATCTTCCATGTTTCGTAAGCCTCCCAATAGTTCTAATGGTCCATAAATTCCTTCCAATGATGACGTTGAAACACAATTTCCATAATTTTCTACTCAAATTGGGCTACAAAACATCACACTAATGGAACGAGGAAAGTATTCTACAAAAAAAGAAGTTGAGAGTTTTCTTTTCTATTGAAGAGGATACACATCTTATTAGTTTGTGGCTTAATGTCTCAATGGATCCAATTATTGGTGATGGTCAACCAAGATGTTATTTCATAAGAGTAACAACAAATTTCGAGGGGAACTATGGGAAAGAGCAGTGAATCAACTAAAATCACGATAGCAAAAAATTAATCTAGGCGTGCAAAAGTTCAAGGGTCATTACAAGCAAGTTGTATCATTGAAGAAAAGCGGTTGCACATATAATGATGTCATGCTTCATGCATATGCTATTTGGAAAAGGAAGACGAAGGAATCGATTTTTGTTTGGAGCATGCTTGACGACTTCTAAAAGATCAACCGAAATGGTTGGACCAGTTTATTGAAAATGACTTTAAAAGGACGAAGATTTCCGCATTTGGGGCATATTCATCGTCATCTAATTCAAAAACACTGATAGAAGATTCTAAAGCTGACATGCCGTCTTTAATTGTTCGTCCAATGGGTCGAAAGGTAGCCAAAAGGAAGAGCAAGGGGAAATGGGTAGGAATATCTACCAATCTTGTGGACTTGACTAGTGTGAAGGAAGCAATAAGGGAAAAAAATATTCTCAACGTCAAACTAGAGTCTTAAGGAAGAAAACATTGAAAAATAAGTACTACGACATTCTAATGAAGGACATATCTACAATGTTCGAAAGTCAACTCCAAATACTATCAAGCATTTTGTAAAATAATTAGACGTAAACTAGGTATGTAGTATTAATTTGTTAGGTAGTTTTAATTTGTTGTAACTGTCTTTTTAAGTTGTATTTTTAGGAATCATGTTTGATTTGTCTTTAAAAAAAATGGTAACCGTTTTTTCATTTGTTTAACTTTTTTTTATTTGTGAAACTTAATCGTTATAAAACTAGCTATAATGAAACTATTTGTTGCATAAGTAGACGTTATGAAACTAACCGTTATGAAACTAGTCATTTAATTTTTCTTTGATATTAATGTATTGCATTTTTATATTATCAAAGTTATGTATTTTTCATTTTTTTAATATTTACTCATAAATAAAAATTAAATTTATGTTTATTTTCCCATTTCTTAATATTTATAATTTTTTTCCTTACATGTTTTATTAATTAAATTTAATTACTTAATTAATTATATTTAATTAAATAAATATTTAAGGTAGAGTTCATGTAAAACCTATTAAAATTTATCTAAGATTCTAAAATAAGATCTATTAATAAAAAAAATAAAAGAGATATTAAAAAATCTTCAATCCTGCGTGATCTTGGAATAAAAAAAATAATATAAGATACTAATTTAGGATCTCCCACTATGCTCTTATCCAAGTCCAACCCAACACTATACTTTTATGTTTGCCTGCCAAAGTCGTAAGAATATGCATTTGCTCTCATTTTTATCATTGAACGTAAAATATATGATTTTTACAATTTTAAATTAGCATGTCTATGGTGGAGACAATTATTTTCAAATAAACAATCACAAGAAGTCAAGTCAGAATGACCTTGAGATTACGTATGTCACAATAAGTGTTTTTAAATAATTAAAATATCTGATTCAATTTTTTAATAATTGAAAAATTGAATTGAAATTTGAATTATAAAAAAAACTAATTATATAGTTAATCCAAACTAAAAATTTGTCTTTAATTATTAAATAATATAATAATTAAAGAAACAATATCATTTCGATTCAATATAAAAATCATAAAACACCTTTGTAAAATAAGAAAATGCATGTTTACTAGAAAAAAAAGAATTTAATGCTCATGAATTAGTTTTACACCATTATTTAATCATAAATTATTATTTATATGATTTTTTAAGATAATTATTATAAAATTCAATAAATTTATCATATATAATATTTTGTAATTGAATAATTATGTAAAATTACTTTAAAAAGTGTATAATATATTTTTTAAAAGGATATATATAAACTTATTTCAATTTTAAAATGAGGAATGAAATATAATATATGGTGGATTTTTTTTTCCTTTTGAAGGTAATTCGATGTCATGTCTTAAATATCCTTTAAAGGTAGTAAGCCAATTCCATCCTGAACCGCTCATCACTCACGTGGCATCATTACCATACAAGCATAGCAAGTACCCCTCATTTCCTACTTAGCTGGGTCAGTGATGTAGGAATCGGTTTAAAAGACAATGAATCTATTAGTGGGTCCAAATAAAGTATCAAACCACATGAGCTTGTCTCTTCTATTTGCTTGCCTACATCACTTTGGTTTATAGAGCCTTGATTCGTGCATGTAAAACAGGCAAATTGCATGTTTACGAGAAAAATAATTAAAACCGTTTTGTCATGAATCTAATTCAGCTGGTTTGGTTGATTAAATTATTGTTGTGAATCTTGATACTATTTATGCAGATTGCATGAATTGTTGTGAACCCTTTAACACTATCTTAGATTATTATGGACTAAAACTGTTTTTTTTTTTTTTATATAAGGTGTTTTTTGTTTAAAAAGTACTTATATTCATTTAAAAAGTGTTCTTCCAAGCATACATACATGGAGATCAAGTATTTGATTGCAAGTTGAAACAATTAGGTTATCTATTAACTATGTTATACTATGTTAATAACTAAAACTGTTTTGATTAATAAAGAAAATTTAAAAAACAATCAATTGCTTAGAACTAAATAACTAATTATGAAATAAAAAATTATCAATTAATTCGCAATTGAATTTTCCTTATTTGAAACACATTTGGTTAAAATAATTTGCACCACTGGTTAAGAATGAAATGAATTAATGGTATTTTATAATATGTTATACTACCACTAATGATGTGACTTTATATACAAGGAACGAATAGGATGGGTAAAATGGTTAAACTAATTTGCACCATAATAAAGACAAAGGGTAAGCTGATAAAATTAAATTATTAAGACTAAGATTAATTTAAATCAACTATACTTAAATTCAAATAAATTTGGGTGAATTTATATAAACATAACTAAAATTAGAACAAGATTGAAATAAAAAATAAATCAATTCACAAATTGTGAGTAGGGGGAATTAAAATTTACTTTTTTTTAGATAAACAAGATGAATTGACCGAAAGATGTAGCCTTTACCAAATAGAAGGCACCTATGGTTCAAGAAGCATCAAGCAAGTTTGGGTTACACTCCACTCAGACCTTCGGAATTGTAAAATACTAAACTTGAAGATAGACTCCCAAATCTCATTAAAAAAAAAAAAAGACACTAACTATAACACAACTTACAAAAATGAAAATTTTTCCAGTCTTATCTATAAGCAAGAATTCAATATAATGACCAGGTCTATATTTGAAATTTGGGATGAATGGTGTGAGAACAGAAATGATAGAATTCAATAAAAGAGAACCCCTTTCTTTTACAACATTGCTTGTTTTGCAGCAAGAATATGAAGCTTATTTTCTTTCCATTTATTCTCCTTTTTTTCTTGTTTTGAATCAAAACTAGCTCATCTGCTGCCCAATTAGATCAAGACCAACAAGGAGGAAAGTCACTCCTTGGAAAAGAAGATAGTAAAAGTGAACTCCTTGTGCAGACAACAGACTCTTGACAGAAGCTGTGAGTAAGAGGAATGCCAAAGTCAACTCTTTCTTATATATTTTGTTAGCTTTCTTAACAGGTTTTCCACTTGTTTCTTTATGTTCCTTACTTTGGTTTGACTCAACAAGTACACGGTCAGAAGCTCCTCTATGGATCTTTTGTTGTTCTATTATTGACTTGGCTTCCCTTTCTGCTGCCGCCACTAAATCGGACTCTGATGACCTGCCAGCCTTCTTTGTGACAATCCATTCATAAGAACTACCCAACTGGAAGAGTCCAGAGATCATGGCATTGAATTTGGTGACAGACATGGTGTTTTCAAAAAGAAGGTATGGAACAAGAAAAGGAAAAGATTTCGGGGCAGGAAGAATGTTGAGGAATGACATAAATACAGGTATATAGCAGATCACCCATAGAGGAAGCTTGGCCTCCGGGACGAACATGGTTAAAGGAAGAATTATGCAAAATAAGGTGAAGGAGTAAAAGGGAAGAATGAGTTTTCTCAACAGAAAGAATAGCAGTATTAAATTCCCTTTCTTCCATGGTGATATCTGCAGTTAAAGAGAATTGAGGTCCTTTAGGTTGTTGTGTATATTTAAGGAATACTTGCAAGTTAGCAGAATTTGTTTTCACTTATCATTATTCTATTTACTACCTTTAGCTGAGTAACAGATATACCTTAGATCTCAAAATTGCTGGAAGACACAATCTGAAAAGTTGCATTGGACCGGAATGCCACCGGTGCTGCTGCTTCCTATAAGCTTCATAGGACTCAGGAACTTCACAAAGTACCTGAAAATTTACGAATTTGAAGATTTCAAGAGTAGTTTAGTTAAGCAAAATGTCACATTAGCATGTATATGAATACTATTCTAGTAGCACTATAGTATGTACTGCAAAGAATGGAGATATTAATGGACAAACAATTCTCATCTATGATTACCTTAACATCATTTACAAAGATAAATTTCCAGCCATTGAGATGTGCTCGGACGGCAATATCCATATCTTCTACGGTGGTCCTCTCGAGCCAGCCCCCGGACTCTTCTAGGGTCTTGATTCTCCAAACACCAGCAGTTCCATTAAATCCAAAAAAGTTGAGAAATGCCCCATTGACCTGCTGTTCTACCTCAAAATGGAAGCATAAGTTAATGTTCTGGAGACGTGTCAACAAGTTCTCATCCTTGTTCACAAAAGCCCATCTAGCTTGGACAAGGCCTAATTCAGGATTGTCCTGTAATAGAAGACGGGCATATGCATTAAAAATTACGCTAAACACAGATTTACCAAGAATCTTTGTTGAATATGTTTGGTGTTCTCTTCTTAACCTTGAAATATGGCACGGTTTGCTTAAGAAAATCAGGATTTGGTTGGAAATCTGCGTCGAAAATTGCAACAAACTCATAGTCTTTCACATAGTCACAGCTCATTGCAGACTTGAGATTCCCAGCTTTATATCCCGTCCTGACTAAGCGATGCCTGTAGATTATGTTGATTCCCTTTTGGCTCCATTTTGTGACCTCAGTCTTAATTAACCACTGTATGCTCTCATCATCCGAATCATCAAGTACTTGAATTAGTAAACAGTCCCTTGGCCAATTAATTTGGCATACTGCAGAAATAGACTGCTCATACACCTGCATGAAATCAGCACAAAGGCATAGGATTAAAATTCTATCAAGTGAAAATCATGTGTTGTCACTGATTGCTTATTAGAGTGACATACTTACAAATGCCTCAATACTACACATCACCCCCAACACTAATAAGATAAAGACTTATCTTGTCAATTATTAAGTAATGCTGTGTATTACAGAAACTGAAAATAAGGAGCTCATTACTCTAAGATGTGTAGGCTTAAAAAGCATTTTTTCTTCTAATTCGAGATGACATTTGCATAACAAGTTATATAGCTTCTTGAGACATTTTCCAAATCTATTCGAGTAAATAAATACAACAATAATCTTATCTCACTAAGCAAGGTCTGTTACATGGATTACATGATGATGTCATTAAGCTTAGTTACAAACTAAATTAAATTCTTAGGGATATTATGCATCATGAGATCTCTTTTAATAATTTCCTTTAATGTCCTTCCTGATCTCCCTCCACCCCTTTTCATAGGACTAAAAATCATGTAATCTAGTCTCTTCAATAAATAAATAACTAAATAAAATTTATATATTGAAATTTGCTGCTACATTAAATAGTAGCAACAGCTTAAACTACCATATAATGGACAAGAAGAAACATAAGTCTGAAGTCTTACCTCCCTCTCATTACACATGGGAATCTGAACTAGAACCATGGGATGGTTACACGCAGATCCTTCAATATCATCAACCTTGAGGGCATCCCCGTCAATCTTAGGCTTAATCCTCTTGTATTTTATCCAAAAGCACCCAAAGCAAAGCATCATACGGTCCACTGACTGTATAAGGAACAGAACAATACAAAACTTTGAAAGTGCCTGCATTGGTGGAGCAATGTACTCGCCACGAAAGGTCAGCCAAGCAACATAAACCAAGTACATCAGTCCTTCCAAATCCACAGGGCGAGGAATGTGCAAACTTGGATTCCCAAAATGCCAGCCTTGCAAGTAAGCCACCACCTCAAACACCATAACCACCAAAGAACTCACAACGAACACCTTGATGACCCTAAACAGAATCTTCCCCTTCTCCAACTTCTCACTCTCCAAGGCCAAACCCTCCCTATGAATCAACCTCTTCCCTATAGCTCCCATGAAAGACCACAAAACTGTGGCAAACCAAGTTACACAGCCAATAGCATGGTAAGCCTTGAGAAACAAGAACCATGTGACTTGCTTAGCATTCTTGCCACGTGTTTTCTCCACTGGCATGAATGCAGCATCAGCACCATTAATCTCCACAACAGAGAAAGTAGGGTTCTCCATTGTGACCACAACTGGGGTACCCTTTTGAGTCTCCTTCATCCACCTATTGGCAAAATCAAAGCTTGGAGCCATTTCCACACAGATTCACACTTCCACACAAAAACGACTCACTACAAGTCTACAAGCACACATAGCATTTATATACACATACATACAAACAAGGACTCAAGACACCAACTTTATAGATCTTTTTCAGTGAAAAAGACTAAAGACTCAGATCTCAACCCCCCCCCATGAAAATGAGACCAATCATTTTGTGGCAACAAGTAGCTAGAAATTCCAACTTGGTCCAGAAGGAGAACCACCCTCTTGGAGGTTCAGCATTTAATAAGTAAATGCTGCTGCAGGCACACAAAAAGTGAGAAACGTGAACTGAGTGAGAAGGGGCTTCTTTTGTAGTGTGGAGGGTCTCTAAAAGAAAGAAAAGGGTACCTAACATGGGAAAGCCACCATTATGAGGGAAGGTATCTCTATCTATCTGCAGCTGTAAGATGCTAGTAACATCAAGTGGGTTTACTCCAGTTAACTAATTCCACATTCCCTTACCCTTTTGAGTTTTGACTCTAAGCATAATTTTTTTTTAACAAAAATTTAGGAGAATTGGGTCTTAGGAATTCAGCAAGGCGACGCATGCCTCAAGACTAAATGCTTAGAAGAGTATTTATATATTGTCTTCCAAGAAATTTTTTACATTGGCAGCCAGATTTGAATCAACATTCTTGTAAAATGAGTTAGTCAGCATGAATTTATTTTACAATGTGAGTTTTATGTGAAAACTGCAAAAGTAATAATCCAAATCAACCAAGAGTTAACTAGGGGAAAAACACATGGAGGAAGGAAGTTTTGAGAACCGAATGAGTAGAAGAGAACAATTCTTTTCTTTCTAAGGAATTTAATTCAATTGAAATAAAGACCATTGGTCTACCCACTAGCTAGAATGAGTTGAAAATTCTAAGTACAATTGATGAACTTTACTAAAAGTGGCACCATTCTTCTTCTTTATTTAATTAGGATATTTCTTAACTTCTAAAAGTCACGTACTGATGGCCTGTTCGGATAAGTTATTTTTAAAAACAGTTCTAAGAAAAAAAAATAAGAAGAATTAGATGAGTTTTTTTTTTATAAATTAAAATGAGATTTTCATTAATGAATTTATAATTTTTTTTCATATAATTTATGAAACGAGAGGAGATCCACAAATTAACTAAGAATTCATTTTAACTTATAAAAGAACTCATTAAAAAAATTCTTATCTTTCTTCTCCTATAAGTAATTTTTAAAGAAGCTTCCCCAAACAAATTTATCACTAATTTTTTTCTGAGAGTAAAAACCATACGTATTGCATTCCTTAAAAGTTTTTTCTATACCCACACGATAAGAAATGAAATCTTTCACACCCAATATAATTAAAGAATCCGACTATCTAATAGTTGTGTCGAACTTTGTTGATAATTAGGGTATAATAATTAATGATTAAAGATCAGGAGATTTATGTTAAAGAAGTACTAAGTTTGGATTGTATAAACACGCATAAATGATTAAAATAGAAATTTCTTAAATTTATGTTATTACTTAAAGAAGTGATATAACGTGACTACATAACTTAATCATCAATAATAAAATATAACAATTAATATTTATTTGTCTCACTCTTATGTAAAAAAAATCTTCTTATTTAATACTACTCTAAAATCTAGGTATATAAACATGTTAGTTATGTTAGTTTGTTTTATTTAATGTTCATTATATAAACTAATTTTAAAATTATTATCTTACCAATAAATTCATTCTATTAAAACTATTAGCTTTCGATTTTTTAAACAAATACTTTGATTAAACGTGAGTTTAATATGAAAACTGCCAAAATAATCATCAAAATCAACCAAGAATTAACTTTGAGAAATCCATTAGATTCGGCCAGGTAGTAAGGAGTTTAAGTAATAGCAAGAGTGAAGAATTAAGTTTACTTCGCAAGAGTGAAGAATTAAGTTTACTGTTACGCAAAATTATATTTTTGGTCCTCCACTTTTACTCCAGCTTCGCATTTGGTCTCCTGCTAATTTAATTTACAAATTTGGTTCCCCATTTTTATAAATCCCTGCAATGTTAGTTCGGGACGTCCCAATCGGACATTGATCATTAGCCGCAGACGTTGACTCTCACGTGTCAACGTCTGATCGGTTCTCTTGAAAGACTTGCTTTTTTTTACCCAGCTGTGGTAAAATTTATTTACGCTGACAAGAACCCTAACCCTAAATGAAAACCCTAAAACATATGTAATTACAACAAAGGTTGAAGACAAAGCAAACTAAACCCTAGTGGCAGTCTTACTCGCCATCGTCGTCCCTCTTCCGGTTCCTCTTCGCAACAATGGTTGCCGCCAAGAAAACCGTAAGCTCTCTCTCCCTCTCTCTGCAACCGTAAGCAAGAAAATCGTAAGGGGAAGAAGCAGAAGCAAACAGGGGTGAAGAAGCAGAAACAGAAAGAGACCCATCTTTAGTTTTTTCTCTGAAACTATTTTTCTCGTGCGAAGAGGTGTACCCAGAATCTGGGTTCTGTTTGGTGGTGAAAAATTAGGACTTTGGGGGTTTGCTGAAGAGAGATTGGAAGAAAAGGTGCGAGCTTTGGCGATGGTGTTGGGTTTGGGTTTGGTGGGAGGGAAGGATTTGAGGTTGCGGAAACGGGTTTCAAGGTGGGAGGGGAGAAGGGAGTCGTCAGTGAAGGCGGAGGAGTTGATGGTAGAGACTTGGTCCAGAACAACTGCGTCTTGGGCCTGTGAGATTATTTCTTCGATGGCAGAGTCGTTGTCGGTGTCGGAGAGGTCGTAGAATCTCATCATTGTTGTTGTTGTGTGTGGTTTTGTTTGATTAAGGTGAGTGAGTGTTGTTGTGAATTGTGATCATTGGAAGTGTGTGGGAAAAGGAAATGGAAGAGGGCAATAGCAACAAGCAAAAGAAGATTCTAGACATTAAAGAGCAACTCGAAGACCCTCACCATGCCTTTTTTCTTTTAATTTCATGATTTATGACTTTTTTTTAAGCTTCATTGTGTTTCTGATTTTTTCTTTCCTTCTCATTTATCAGTCTGAAGATTCGTTGGTGGAGTTGTTGCGGAATCTAGCAGACATGGATATCACATTCCAAGGGTTACAGGATTTGGTTAGGGATTTTTAAAAAATTGGTTTTAAAATTTGTGGGACTGGGTTAGGGTTAGGGGGAATTGGGTAAGCCTAAAAAATTTTCATCACATATGGGTAAAAATTTTCAAGAGCCTATCAGACGTTGACACATGACAATCAACGTCTGAGGCTAATGGTCAACGTCCAATTGGGACGTCCCGAACCAACATTGGAGATATTTATAAAAATGGGAGACCGAATTTGTGAATTAAATTATCGGGGGACCAAATGTGAAACTGGAGCAAAAGTGGGAGACCAAAAGTGCAATTTTGCCTTATTGTTATTAGGGGAGAGATACACTCCTGTCTCTTTGCCTTTTTTAAATAAAAGTTAAAAAAAAAAAGTAAAAACATCATAGTAGTAAATAGTTATTAGAAAGGAATAATAAAAGTTTAAAAATAATAAATGATAAAATTGTCTATGGACACAAAAAAACATCTATCCTTTATTAACAGAATAGAATAAAAAAATATATGAAGAAAACACCTGATGGAAGAAACTTTGGAGAAATCAATGAGTGGAAAAGAACAATATTTTTCTTTCTGAGATACTAATTCATATGAAAGTGGCACGATCCTTTTTTATTTATCTTTAAACAAAGATAACTATTTCATTGCTTGAGTAATAAGATGAAAGAAACAATTTGAAATATTATCAAAATGATGGACACAATTAAAAAAAGTCAAGAAGTCTTTACAAGAAAATGAGTTACTTAATTTATCTGTCTTATGATAAAACTCACCAATGAATTAGGAAATACATTCAACAAAGTGACAAGATATTTATTAATACATTGATATACCAAAGCATAATAATTGATTATTAATAACTATAAACTAGATATAGATAAACATGTTGGTTGTATTAATTTGTCTTTCTTTGGAAAATTTCCATTTTATGAATAAAACTTAAAATTATTAACTTGTTTACAAGTTCATTTTACTACAACCACTAACTAACTAATTAATTACTTCATCCTTTTAAAAATCAATTTAATTACAAAAAATTAAAATAAAAACAATATTCTTTTAAGACTTAAGATGTTACCCTTTACTCAATACATAAACGTAAAGAAATTAATTTTAATTTATTATAAAAGCGAACTTTTTATATTATAGCCAGTCTTACTTTTTATTTATAATTAAAAAGTTGTAGTGACAGCTCGTTAACATACTAGATTATTTTAATAATAATTAACTAACTATATGTAACAAACTCTAATGATAATAGAACAATCAAGTAGGGACGTGAAAAAAAACTAACAGTGTGCAATGATCAGGAAGGGAAGATTGGAAAAAAAAATCTAACAAATTCACTCTTTTTTTAAGCTTCTACCAAATTGAGTCCTACTTTAACAATCAAATAGAATCATTATTAATAAAATTGATCCAATCATCGACTCAGTCGAGACAAGATCAACTAGTGGGATAACTTATTGATCCGGTTGCTTTAGTATATATATTAAAAAATTAAAATATATATAAAATACCTAACAAAATGTGATTAATCCATATTTTTATATTCTAAAATTAAATTCATTGTTATAATCGAACTATAAATATTATATAATCATTTATTACTATAAATTATTTTATGGGCATTATCATTAAATAACGAAGGAAATTATTATTTTTTCAAGACTAAATACAAAAGTTATCAAATGATCATAAACAAGTTTGGTGAAGACGTATAAAACACATAAATATTAAATCATACTATAATTAATGTTATAATTAGTTATTATATATTTGTTGTTATCAAGAAAAAAGAAAATAATATTATAAGAGCATATTATATGTTATTCAATAGTTAGTTATTAGCAATTTAACATGTTATAGGAATCGTAAAAAAAATTCAACTAGGTCAAACTGGACCAACCCGAATTGGGTCATTGGATTTCACCAAACTAGGCCAAATTAGGTATATCGCATTTTTGTTCCTACAACTTAACTAGACCGTCTAGGGTGCTGAATTTTAGTTGAATCAGTCCGACCAGTCGGACTGATCTAGTTTTTATAACTATGAGTTGTTCAATTTTTTTTTTACAAAAGTTTATTGTTCAAGTATTTTTTAAGGAAATATACTTATGCAATTTCATTAATAATCAATGAGAAAATATAATGTAGTACTTGATAGAAGACATGACTACTAGCTTGTAATCTTGACATTCTAGTTAGGTTATGAGCAACATGATTTGTTTGTCGTCTTATAAAACTCAGTACTGGGTTTGGAAAAGAAGAAAAATATTTTTTTACACTTATTGATTAAAACTTGAAATTCTGAAGCTCCGTGAGAGTTGTTGTGTAAGGCATCTACTATTATCCTTGCATTCATTTCAATATCCACCTATTGGAAATTATAATCTTTTAGCCATGACAGTGCATGTAAAAGGCTCCAAGTCTCTGCTTCAACTGGGTTCAGTGAGTTATACCTGATTGCGGTCTTGGCCACTTCGAATTTTCCCCATTTGTTCCTAAGGCAAAGATTCATCCCAAATTGATTATGCTCCTTGAAGAGTGCAACATCAATGTTACACTTCACATGTCTTGGTGGAGGTGGGGTCCAAACTACATATTGTTCTTGGTGTTGGTTGATTGTTGGTGCAGCGAGGCATGCTTGCTGCCATTCAAATAGGTTTTGGTAAGCAATGGATACTGTCATAGTTGGAGAAGTGTCAATATCATGCCACACCTTGTCATTCCTTAGATGCTAGATAGTCCACAAGATAGTGGTCAACGTGTTGTAGTCGCTATCATCTTTAAGGGAGGCAATGAGGAGAAAAATAAGCTCATGTATACCTTTTGCCTATTGAACAAATTATTGAATTTTTGGCCAAATTCCAAAAGCTAGCCAAACCAAGATAACAATGTCACAATCAAAAAATAGATGCCAATTGTTTTTTGAATTATTTTTTGCACAAAACTCATATTGATGGGCATTGTACTCCTTTTGAACGTAATCTCACTCTTGTAGGAAGGCAATTTCTTTCAATTCTCCAAATGAGGTGCTTGACCTTTATTGATAGAATAATCATTTTTAGTTACAATTTTCAGTTAGAGTGTTAGTTAGTTTTGTTAGTTATAGATGAGTTGTCATTAGCTCTTAAGTTGGTTGCAGTTAGTTATAGTTGAGCTCTATAAATATATGTGAGCAATAACACCTTCAGTAAGAAAGCTTCTATTAATCTAAGATCTAACACTTCTATGAACTATGTGTATCTTTTCTTCTTTGCAAAGTTTTCTTGTTTTATCTTCATCATGAACCAATATAGTTTCATTATAGTATTAGAACTCTTCATCTTCAAATGAAGAGCTCTGCTGTGTCACTCTAATTCCTTTATCCATTGTTCTTTGTTTTTCATTTTTGAGCTTCGAAAAACCTTGATTCACTATGGTGAAATCAATCAAACCATAAATGTTCATAGTCCCTATTACCTACATCCAAGTGAGAATCCAGCGATGGCACTTTTTTACTAGTTCTCAATCCACCAGATTAGAATTCATGGAGTAGATCTATGTTGACAGCCTTAAGCGCAAAGAAAAAAGTAGAGTTCATTGATGGAACCCATTTGCAACCTTTAATGACCAATCCTCTACATTTTTCATGAAAGAGATGCAACAATATGGTGATTTCATGGCCTGTTCATTTAGTCTCAGCTTCAATCAGACAAAGCAATAGATGTTAGGAAACACTTGAAGTCGCGATATTCACAAGGAGATTTGTTACAAATTTTGGATTTGCAGCAAGAGGTTTCAACAATTAGACAAGATGATTCTTCAATTACTTATTACTTTACAAAATTACGCATGATATGAGATGAGTTAGAAAATTATAGACCAAATCCAATATGCACATGTGCAACAAAGTGATCGTGTGATGCTTTTACTAGTGTAATGGAAAGAATACCACAAGATCAAGTTATGCAATTTTTGCGTGGTTTGAATGATCAATACAGTAATGTTAGATCAAATATTTTGATGATGGATCCTTTGCCTCCAATACCTAAAGTTTTCTCATATGTTGTTCAACAAGAACGACAAGTGCTTAATTCCAGTTTAATTAGAAATTTGAATTTTGAGGTTAAAGGGAGCACAATTAATGTTGCTAGCTCAGGTCCAACACCAATATGTAGTTATTGTGGTGGAGTTAAGCACACTATAGATGTATGATATCAAACGAATGGATTTCCCTCTTCTAGAGGACGTAAAGGATGTAGAGTTTCATATGGTAGAGGAACCAAAATGTGTAGTTATTATGGTAAAAGTGGACACACTATTGAGGAATGTTACTAAAAGCACAACTATCCTTCAGGACACAAGTTTTGTAATAACAAAGCTACAATTAACAACATTGTAATATGAGAAGCAGAAAATAACAGTGATGGTGAATAGCTAAAGCAAGAAAATGATGATCTTTGTTTTACAATTACACAACAATTATATGAGGCTTTGATGGCTTTAATGCAGCAATCCAACCTTAGGGCTTCATCCTCTACAACTCATGTTAACCAAATTAGTAATTTTCCACAACTCAATGTATCTGTTGTAGGTAATGTTCTTCCTTTCATTTGCACCATATACAAAGAAAACATTGCGACCTAGATATTGGATTTAGGAGCAATCGACCATCTTTCTTCATCTTTGTCCTTATACAACACATATAAACAATTAAACCTATTATAGTCAGATTACTTATAGGGCAACAAGGCTTAGCCACACATTCAGGGACAATAAAATTGTATGAATCATTATCACTTGTTGATGTCCTTTACCTTCTCAGTTTTTCTTTTAATCTCATTTCTATCTCCAAGTTGGTTCACCTTTGAATTATGAACTAACTTTCCTCTTTAATAAGTGTTACCTACAGGAAACGAGCATCCTAAAGAAGATTGGTTCAATTGATGTGATTGACAGATTATACAAGTTGGTCATGCTTTATGTTTCTAACATGATAACAGCTAGAACCACCAACGATGTTGTTATGACATCTTCTGTAATAAAGTAGCAATAGATTTATGACATTTTCATTTAGGGCATGCATCTTATGATAGATTACATGTTATGAAACAATCTTATCCCACTATCTTCAATGATAAATCATTTGTATGGGATACATGTGATCATGCTATACAAAGAAAGTTACATTTTCCCGATAGTGATTCATATGCCTCTAATTCTTTTAATTTGATACAAGTTAATATCTGGGGTCCTTGTGCCAATCTTTCCATGCATGGTCATAGATATTTCTTTACTATTGTTAATGACCACACTAGATATGTTTGGGTCTTTCTCATGAAAACTAAAGCCGAGACACAATCTCTTTTAAAAATGTTTACTACTCAAGTAGAAAAATAGTTTGATACCAAAGTAAAATCCATTCGGTCTGACAATAGTGTAGAGTTTCTTATGTGTGAATTTTATGCTTCAACAGACATTATTCACCAAACATCTTGTATTGAGACACCTCAATAGAATGCTTTTGTTGCGAGAAAGCATCAACATCTTTTAAATGTCATTCGTGCTCTATTATTTCAATCACACTTACCCCTTATGTTATAGTCTTTTGCAGTAATACATATTGCTCATTTAATAAATTATTTGCCAACTCCTTTTCTAAAAAATATTTCACCATATAAAAAATTCTATGATAAGCCTAATTATATTTCCCGTCTTAGAGTTTTTGGTTGTCTATGTTATGTTGGCACTTTACCTGCTCATAGAAAGAATCTTGATTCTTCAACTATTCCTTCCCTTTTTCTTGGGTTTAAACCCCGTACCAAATGATATGTTACTTTTAGTCTTCAAACTAGAGCCATAGAAGTTTCATAAAATGTGATTTTCTATGAGGATTGTTCTCTTTATTTAAAAACATCATCTGTTGATTCCTCACCCTTATCTTCCTTCATATTACCTTCTTCCAATATCACATATGATGATTTATCTACTGAAGATACTTGCCAAAATGACATTCACCAATGACTCACCTTTACCTTCCCAATCCCATGAACTTCTTCCTTGTTGTTCTAATCAATAGAAACAAAGGCCAACAAGGTACAATGACTTTCATACCACTTTCACATTTGTTATTACCACTCATACTTCAGGTATTCACTATCCCCTCTCCTTATTTATTTCTTAAGACAACTATCATATCATAGTTTTGTTATGTCTATTTCCTCCAATGTTGAACCCAAGTCTTATATTGAGGCTTCCAAATCTGATTGTCGGGTAAAAGCTATGCAACAAGAACTTACTACTTCAGAATTTAACCATACATGGGTTTTATCTGATATACCTTCACACAAAAATGCTATTGGATGTTGTTGGGTGTATGAAATCAAGCACAAACCTGATGGTTCAATTGAGCTCTACAAAGCATAATTGGTAGCCAAGGGCTACACTCAAATGGAAGGTCTTGATTACATAGATACTTTTTCACTGGTGGCTAAAATAACTTTTGTTCGCTTGTTACTTGCACTTGTGGCTATGAAAAATTGGTACCTCAAGCAATTAGATGTCAACAATGCATTCCTAGATGGTACCTTAATGAAGAATTTTACATGATGCTTTCACCAGGTCTCCTTCAAAACTAGGCTAAGTTTGTCGATTACAACATTCTATTTATGGCCTTAAGCAGGCAAGTCACCAATGGTATGCAAGTTTGTCTTCTTTTTTTATTTCTCATGGATACACTCAATCTCATTCTGATCATTCTTTGTTCTTAAATTTTTGGGACTGAGTCTTATATGGTTGCATTATTAGTCTATGTTGATGACATAGTACTCACTGGCAATGATCCGTCTGAAATAGTTCACATCACTGAAAAACTTGGCAAAGCTTTTAAGATTAAAGATCTTGGAGATTTAAAATTTTTCCTTGGATTTGAGGTTGCCGAAAGTAAATATGGTATCAATATTTTTCAATGAAAGTATACTCTTAAGCTTCTATATGATGTTGGCTTTCTAAGATCTCGTCTTGTCAATACTCCAATTGATCACAACACTAGAATTCATCATGATTCTAGAACACCGTTGTTTGACCCCTCATCTTATAGGCATTTGATTGATAGATTAATCCACCTAACTAATACTAGGCATGATATCACATATGTTGTGTGACACCTTAGTGAATTTGTTTCTCACCCAACTATTGCTCATCAACAAGCAACAACTCATATTATTTTCTACATCAAGGGTGCTTTTGGTTCTAGTTTCTTCTTTTTAGCAACTAATATTGCTCGACTCAAAGCTTTGAGCAATTTTGATTAGGCTGGCTACATAGACACTAGAAGGTTTATTACTGGTTTTGTTGTTTGCCTTGGTTCTTCTCTTATTTCTTTTAAATATAAGAACCAAGCAATTATCTCTCAAAGCTATTGAAAAGCAAAATATCATGCTCTTGCTAGCACTACTTGTGAACTACAGTGGCTGACTTACTTATTGGAAGACCTTTGAATTCCTTTTGTTCGACCAGAACTCCTATACTGTGATAATTGTTTGGTTTTTACATTACTATCAACCCTATGTTTCATGAACATACAAAACATATTGAGATTGATTGTCACATTATTCAAGAGAAACTTAATTCTGGTCTCTTGAAGTTACTACCTATTTCTTCTACTCATCAACTTGTTGACATCTACACTAAGGCTTTTTCTCCTAGTGTTTTTTAGTCTTTTCATTCCAAGCTAGGGATGTCTAATATCCATTCCTCAGCTTGCAGGGGGATATTGATAGAATAATCATTTCTAGTTACAATTTTTAGTTAGAGTGTTAGTTAGCTTTGTTAGTTATAATTGAGTTGTCATTAACTGTTAAGTTAGTTACAATTAGTTATAGTTGAGCTCTATAAATACATGTGAGACATAACACCTTCAGTAAAAAAACTTTTATTAATCTAAGATCTAACACTTCTCTGAACTGTGTATCTTTTCTTCTTTGCAAAGCTTTCTTCCTTTCTCTTCATCATGAACTAATACAGTTTCATTAACCTTTGGTGAGATATTTAAGGACCAAAGTTGCTTCCATTTACCTGAGACTTTATTTGATTCATCATGATAGGGAAAGTCCATTATAAAGTGGTATGTAGAATGCACAGTGTAGTTACCATCACGTGTGAGCTTCCAAATCCTGATGTCATTGACATTGACATTAATGAGGGGGATATTTTTTTTATCTGGTGAATTTCATCAATGTGGAATAACTGCTACAGTAGATCATCCTATCAAACCTTATTGTCATGGTAAATGAGAAATTGGACTTTCATTTCTTCAAGACCATTTGGTGTTGGGGTGGTTACTAAATGATTGTCTATGTTTTCAACCAAGGTTGTTTCCATATTGTAATTGAATTGCCTCTGCCAAGTCTCCATCTAAAGCCTTCCCTTATCACAACCTGTGAAGCAAAGACTCTATGCCAAACAAAACTTGGATTGTGCCCAAGATTGGCATCCAATAAATTAACATTAGAGAAATATTCAACTTTGAACACTTTAGTAACCATAACATCTGGGTGTGAGATAAACCTCCAACCTTGCTTCCCTAGCATAGACAAGTTAAAAATGTGTAAATTCCTGAAACCCATCCCACCAAATTCTTTTTTAAAAGTTAATCTATCCCAACTTATCCAATGTATGTCTCTTGAATTATTTTTTGATCCCCACCATAAAGAGTTCATCATTTTTTGCAATTCATCTTCTAGAGTTGAAGGTAAAAGAAAAACACTCATGCAAAATGTGGGAATTACTTGAGCACAAGACTTACTAAGAGTTTGTTGTTCAAGATTATCACAATAGAAAATAGAACACATTTCAACCTATAAAGTGAGAAAATAAAAGTGTATTTATTTTTATTTTAATTAAAGCATTTTGTAACTTTAATTAACTTTAATCAATGATGAATATTTATTTGTTCTGTTACACATTTGTCTATTATATTCCCTTAGGTCAGCGACAGTCACGCACCGCAAGCGGAATTAGTCTATAACCTAGTAGGTTAAAGGACATTTGTGGTCTTTGACCCATGACAAAAATTTGTGTACTTACTGTATATTTTTAAAATAAAAAAACACACTTTTCAATATAAATCTATTATTGAGATTAATTTGAATATACATAATATTTATGATTAACAGTTCCAATTTAATTATAAAAAAATACACTTTTCAATATAATTATGCACTTTTAAAATAATTGGAGTCCGAATTCCTTAATTATGTATGTCGTTACCAACAAGTTTAAGTTACACTAGAGATTGATAATGTCTACCCGAACCTTATAGGTATCCGCAAAAATATCTACAAGCAAGATGGGTAATTACTCGCGTATTGGGACTAGGTATGGGGATGGATATTCACCAATATTTTTTTATTCGTAGGAATTGAACACGATATCAATGAGTCTACAACACTCACACACCTACATGAAAACTATGGAACACAACTAATGTAAAAACCAAAAAGAGACATATGAAAAAGTGTCTCACGGACAACTTTCCATTTGATTTCAAGAGATGTTTTATTTTTTGTTTGTCCATAGGACACATTTTTCATGCAAATTTCATCTTGTTTATGTCCCTTTTAGGTCCAAAGATAAAGTTAAGGAACCATATGAGTAATTTAACCTAATAATAATGATATCCTTTTATCAAACATTTGTCAAAGAAAAGAAATCTCCATTGTTCAAAATCCTCAACTCTTAGTAGAATAATAGTGTTGGTGGAGAGATTATAAATGGTCACAAAACTTACTCAAATGAAAGCTTCTATTAAAAAAATCATTCAAAAAAAAAGATTCTCTTAAAAAATATAAACAATACATTTTTTAGCATTCTTTTTAATATATTTTTATTACTAATATTAATTAAAATTTATTGAGATTTATGAAATGATGTGAGTTTCACAAAATTATTTTAAAAACCTTGCTTGTAATTTTATGTTTTCAATAACTTCAGTAATATTTGTAACGACCCATCTTCGTTACAAAATTATTATACTAAAATAATTTTATAACTATTATCATCATATGAAAATACCTACATTTTTCCCCACATATAACACATAGACATATACAAGCCTTCCCTTAGTGGTCATCATTATATCATAAAGGTACTAAGTCTAGCTTACAAATTATAAATATGTGTGTTTTGCATACAATATCAAAATGGTCTTCTTTTAGAGGACATTCTCAATAAACAAGTATTTATGCATATGTCCTAAACTAGTCTCAATACTATATACATATTGATGTGAATCTTACGGGGCGGATCACTTGATAGAGGCTATGGAGTTTTGGATGACGCCACTTCCAATGAAGGAAGATAAGCCAGGGTAGAAGAAACAAGGATTATCTTGATAAGTCGGATATTGGTTCAACAAGGAACTCAGAGAGAAACTCTCACCAAATTTTATCAAATGCCAAAAGTTTTTTTATTCAAAACAAAAACCAATACTTATAGTGTATCTGAACAAAAAGATAAAAATAGACATGGGCCTTCTAAACAGTTTGGGCCAAAATTACAATAAATAAAAATTATAACTAAAAAACATATTTAACTTGGGCCTTCAAATTAATCTGGGCCTTTAGCAACAATTAATAGTCTTAGTGTCTCTACCTCTGGGCCTGCATCATTCTCCACTTGGACATTCATCCTTCTCCACTCGGGGGCTTTGTCCTTCTCCACTTGGGCCTTCGCCCTTCTCCACTTGGGCCTTTAGCCTGTATTTGTCCAGTTTCAGAATCCTCATCACATATGTATATATAAGAACATATCAAAAAGTGGGATCTTAGTTTAAAAAAAGGTGGGATCTTATCCCATCTTCAACATCTACTTTTGCTTTAGTCACGGGTGACCCGAGAACCTGAAACATCACCACTATATGTTCATGTGACATCCACATAATCATTGCAGTCATACAACACAAACACAAGGCACAAGGATAAGCTTATATACAAAAGGAATATAGATTGTTTAAAGAGGTAAAGTTATGAGATAATTCGTTTAAAAAGGAATTTTTATTAATCAAACAAATCATGAACTAAACAATATCATTCCATAAGGCAATCACAACTATACTTTTATCTCATATGTATTTACATCATGTTATGTCATGCAGACTCCACTCAATGGAGATTTCTACAACTTTTGGGCGGTCCCCCATAGGCCCAATCCCCTAACATGGTCCCACTTTCTAACAATTTAAAGAGTCCCTTGAGTTGACCTTGTGAAATAAGTATGATTTTATTGAATATAAATAAGTATGGATATTGACATACCCCTTTAAGGTTTGCAAGACCTTCTGTTAGCCATCACGAAAACCTCCAGCAGTAAGTTGAGAGCCCACCAAGCAATCTCAACTTGAGTGTCTACCCACATGCAAGAACATGTATGAATATATACATCTAAACAATTTTAATACCACAAGTTTCCACTATGTTATAAATGTTGGGGTTTGATGGTCTATTTTTTGAAATTTTCTAAGAGACCATGAGCAGAAAGTAAATCTCATCCCATGGATCATGCCTTACACATAAATCAATTAGGCATTAGGACATACCTTTGTAGCGTGCTTTCAAAGAATGAGTTGCTCTATATCACCAAGCGTCGAAAGTACGATGCCTTTACTCATCCACAAGAGCAACAATCGAAACGGGAAGGGGCAAAACCAACCAATATTGTTTGGGGAAGAAAATATACATTCTACTTATGAATAAAAAAAAATACTATAGGGGATTTATTTATTTTTTTCTTGTAATATTTAAAGACATTTTTCTTTGGGGGGGGGGGGGGGGGGGGACACCCATATAGGGTAATGCCTAGTTTTGCCCTTGGAATTAGGGTCTCGTTGGTGTTAGTCGATGGTAAATGCGTAAGAATTTGGTGTGACACACTTTATATCTCAATAGTGAATAATGAATTTCATGTTGTGTATCAGTTTCATCTCTCTCATATATATAAAAGAGTAATTTTATCCAAATTTCAATTAAATCTTATCTTTATCAAATCTTATTTAATTTAAATCTATAGATAATTATCTTACAAGATATATATAGATAATTAATTAAAACATATCTAATTAATTATCTCATCAAATTATGTCTTATTTAATTAAATCTTATTTTATTAACTAATTAATTAACTACAGAATAAATTAAATCACATTTAATTTATTCATTTGCTCCAATTGATTTCACTCTGTGTGTGGCCCTATATGCTCCCACTAGACTAATAATAATATTATCTTGTGATATTATAGACAATGATTGACATCTAGGAGTGCATCATTGCCACCTAGCCCATGAGAAAAATTTGTGATTCAATTTCAACATTACCACAACCATTTTTCTCCATATAGTCTTTGTCCCATCATCCAAATATTTTGATCGAACACGAGGCATAAAAGTATCATTCTCGCTAAGTTTGATTATCAATTTCTTGATACCCAAGTGGACATGTAAACAAAAATAGATCCAATATCTCATATTGGGTCATTTTTGTATGGCCACGCATATATCGCGTCTCATTCTATTGAGAGGCCCACAAACATAACTCTTGTTATGTAGGAGGGACAAATCTTATCTACATCACTTACATCGCTCAATATGATGATTCATTGCAGGGCCAAGTACTACCTTTATGATCACCCTGTTACGGATGACATTTAATAACATTAAAGCTTACAACTCTACATGCAGGAATCATAGTGACTTCAAGTCAAAGGACTACTATCACCTTATGGGTGCCATGAGAAGCACTTATGACACTTACATAACTATTATGAAGTTTTCTCATAGTAAGTCTATCCAATATAAATATTACTCCTAAGGTTTATAACTGTGTGTCGACTTGATATATCATATCCAAGACCTATAAGACGTGTTCATTAGTCTACTCACACAATAGCCTTAATACATTATTGTTGTCTTTGTCAACAATAATACTTGACTACGAATACTTTTAGAACAACATTTCATTGTTCAATGAATCTCACAATCAATTCTTGGTTTATTTTCCATCGAATGAATCACCTATTATGAGGACAATATTATACTATAAAACTAATAACATAATAATTGACATGCCTCATATATACAAACCATAATCATGATACAAATATAGTCTAAAATGGATTGACCACTAGGGCTAAGTCCAACAATAAATTCACAATTTTCTTAACAATACACTTACGAACCCATTTAGCAATTCCATAAGCTCTATGATGCATTCCACACTCTAAATCCTCACTCTCACTTGTCATCAATCCTTAGAAGATGTGAATTTCCTACCATAGTTCTAGAATTCAATTGTGACATTTTCATAATCCTCATATAATAGTGAAATTTTCAAATAAAATTAATTTTAAAAACAATTTATAAAGTATTTTGGTTTTTATTTGCTTCTACTTTTTAGGCAATGGTCGGTACTAAAAATATTTAATTGAATAAGGTTTTCATGTTGTTGGATTTGACAATCAATTCTTGAATTTTTTTTATTCTTTTTTACATGAGTACTTAATATATTTTTTTATAGTAACTCAAAACTCATATGCTTCAAAGCTTTAGGTGAGATTCCATTATAGCATTATGAATTGATGATCCTTTGAAATGAAATGACTCTTTTGAGATTTGATTTCACTAACAAGCCTAAATTTTTAAAATCTTTTATGAGGTTGAAATACAAGAGATTGAACAAAGTTAAGAAGATAACTAAGTAATTATAGGATAACTTGGCAGTTAAGAAGCCACCACTGATTACTTCGAGTTTTTGTCTGTTAAGTTGGTAATAACTCAGGTTAGAAGTTTTGTGGATAAATTATATGTGCTTGTTTACTTTCAAAGATGCATTTTGATTGTATTTTATTTTCTTAATTTTTCTAATGTTGCTTTTAAACTTTAACTGTCTTTTTAGAATTGATTTCATTTTACAAATTTGATGTCAAAGTTAGTTTATTAGTGTTGTGTTTGAAAGTGAATAATTTCACTTGACAATGGTAGTGTTGATAACAATTAATAGACTACCAATGTCTTTTATTACCTATTAGTGTTTACATGTCTTTTGGCCTTTTGAATTTTTTCTCCCTTATTAATATATCAATTATATGTAGCTTCTAAAAGTGAAGGTTGAGATTGTGAAAGCTTCCAAAAATTAAATTTAAGAATGGGACACCTTCACTACTCTTTTAACACCTTCACTACTAATGAAAGCATGGATCATAACAGTAATGAAGCGAAGATCAAAAGTACAATTTTACACCATCTCTATAAGAAGCAGAGACAAAGCCCTTATTATGAATATCTTTGTCGCCCTATTTTAGATTTGCTTTCATTTATTTCCAATGGAATCATAGGTGTTACTACCAACTCAAAAAAAATTATTTATTTTGTGTTTACCTCACATTACTTTGTAATGGAATTAAAGCCTCTGATGCACTATTACACTATTATTAGTTGCTAAAGATGAAGACCTATTTTCTCAGGATGATGATATTGGTGATAGAATTGAGAATCTCAAAAGTAAAATTTCTAAGCTTTACGCAGCCAAAATGGCCCATCCCTGATGCAAGTAGTTGGAATTAGAAGAAGAGCAAGAAAACTATGTTAACTATAGCAATTGGAATGTATTTTTTTTCTTTAGTTAAGATTGTATTAACTTATTCAATCTTAAACTTGTTATCCACATTTGTTGACTTATAAATAGTCATTAAGGAAGCATTACTCTTGGATGATTTTTTTTCTTTGTTTATAGCGTAAGGTCTTAATACTTTTTAGGAAAAAATGACAAAATCCTTTGTTTTAGAGTAGAGTCTTCATTTATGTGTTACATTATATATTTATGATTAATTGAATGTTATTTTGAGGACAACCATGTGCGTATAATGGTTGAATTAGAGTAACATCAAAATAAACATTTGTCATGTCATTTGATGAAATAATTTTACTTATACCAAGAAAATCATGCACACTACATTTACTAGTTAGTTATGCGCAAAGTTAATGTTACATTAGTAACTTAAGTGTTTACATTTGATTGAATTTCACTTTACATCCAAACTTTTATTAGAAACTACAAAAAAAAAATCTTAAATGATTTGATAAGTGTATAGTGCACATGTTAACTCTTCCTATTGTTTTAAATTTATGTACACCATATGATGAATATTTGTGTTCATGTTATGAATAAGGTGGTTAAGTCTAGAATAAATAAATGTTACCTTTTATCATTTGTTGTTGACTCTAACCTTTCTAATATTATTATTCAAAAGTTACATATAAATAACATTTTCTTTAGTCCATGCCTAAAAAACTAAACTTTTATGAGCAAAGCTTGTATCACGTCATCTGAGGGAATAATTTTACTCATACAAAGGGAATCATCTAAGCTATATTTATTGGTTAGTTATGCGCAAAGTTAAGGTTACATTAATATTTAATTGTTTACATTTGATTGGATTTCATTTTAAAGCCAAACTTTCATTATAAACTACAAAAAAATGATGATCCTAAATGATTTGATATGTGTATAGTGCACATATTAACTCCTACTATTGTTTTAAATTTAGGCATATCATTTTATGAAAAATTGTATTCATGCTATGAACAAGGTGGTTAAGTCTATAATAAACAAAGATTGTCCTTTTAGCATTGGTGGTTAACTTTAACTCTTATAATATTATTACTCAAAAGTCACATGTTAACATGATTTTCTTTGGTTCATGCATGAAAGACTGAACTTGTATTAACAAAGCTTGTATAATAACATTGAGAGAATCATTCTAATGTACCAAGGGAATCACATAAACAATATTTATTGGTTAGTTATACGCAAAGTTAGTATTACATTAGTAGCTTAAGTGGTTACATTCCTTTGGATTTCATTTTACATCTAAACTTTTACTGGTTAATTATGTCCAAAATTAAGGTTACTTTAGTAACATAAGTGGTTACATTCGATTGAATTTAGTTTTACATCCAAACTTACAATGGTTAGTTATGTCCAAAGTTAAGCTTACTATTACATTCAACCGTGTAGGTTGCTCTCAACCAATTATTGCATGACATATATTGTGATACGCATGGTCAATATACTTACTAATTGAACCAAAACACGTTAAAGAACTTTGCAGAAGCAAATAACACAAGAAGGGGGGATTCAATTATGTTTTTAGCAATTTAAAACTTTTCTAAGATTAAAAACATGTTTATCATCTAATGTAGTTAAACCTAAAATCACTTAGAAAAGTATTGATTCAGACTTTATTAGATAATGAGAAAAATAATTTTCTTTGTAAAACAAAAAGAGATATAAGATCTAAAAACAAATTCAAACCCTTTGTCAGTCCAAGCAATATAAATAAGCATACAAAGAATTATACTAGTTCATCTTAATCCTGAGACTACTTTCAGTTCTTGATAACCACAAAGTTTTCACTAACTTATCAAAGTTACAAGTATTGTTCATTGCCACTTTTGGCTCTTAAACTTGCAAGTTCTACCATAAGCTTGACTTAAAACATAGTTTTCTTTGTCCTACCAAGTCAATGTTGCCTCTAAACAAATCAACATGATTTGTTAGAAGATTGCACACTTTCTAAATATGTGATTGTCTTATAGACAAATATATCACTCAACACTTTTAATCTTTTCTCTCAAGGTATATAAGGTGTTTTGAGAGCATAATATTTTTACAAGAATTTATAGAAAGTTTTACATGAAAGAATGAAAGAATAAGATCATATAGTTGATTTATGTTTTGTTTCTTATTCAATATATAGCCTTCATTTCCAAGTATTTGTTATCTCACAACAGTTGAATTCTTCACTCTGATCATTGTCTAAAGTCTTGAGTTCTTTAAAACATTTAATGCTTGCATTAAATGCATGTTTCTTTTTCATGAAAAGTCCATGCTGATAGGTTATTGCGCCTTGCACTCTAGTAAGAAATTCATTCTTGAAAGATTAAAATTCAAAATTTAGTCCCAAAAGTGTAAAAGTGTGACAAACTTATCCATCTATTATAGTTAATAAAATAGCTTACGTAACACTAAGGGACAAATTTGTCACAAAATTGATTGTCGATGTGAGCATGCTGAATAGATTGGATGAAAATGTCAATAAGTTATCATTATTGGATCTAAATGTCAATAATTTTTTGTTGTACGCAAATGTCAATAATATTTTTTGGATAAAAAATGTTAGTAATTATTTTTTGGACCAAAACGTCAGTATGTTTTATAACAACCCGCCTTGTGGTTACAATATCATTAACACTAAAATATGACATTTCAGTTTTAAGTGAAAAACTCCATTAATTTGATTATGAAAAATGGGGGTAAATTTTTCTTTCACAATATACATACACCAAAAATGCATAAATGCTTATATATATATATATATATATATTATAAACCATGATACATCATTCACATGACATGTAATTTAGTTTATACATGTATCTAAGCCTAGGATCTACATGTACAAATAAAAAAGAATCAAGTAACCAACTACAGAGGAGTTGATAGCCAAAACATAACTCTCTTCCAAAATAATCCCAACATCATCACATCGGCTTGACGACTCCAACAAAAGAATCTTTCTCCACTTCATCTACTGTTGTTCATCTGTTCGCATAAACGAAGGTTCGCGATCATCACAGGTACCAACCATAAAATACAAAATTGCAAGGGTGAGTTTATTATATAAAAAGAAAATCAACAAGCATCAGATGATAATGATTAGCAAGAAAACATTAACAATAACCATATTCATTCCCAATAATCTATCAATTCAACATACACTTAACAAACTAGGCATAAACTTCTACACAATTCAAATCAATGATGCATGCACCTAACTCAACTCTCAAATATAACATGGTACCATTCGTCAGGAAATAACCTAAGCGTGTCCACGTGACACTCTCACTTAGGAAAACTAGATAACAAGTGTTGAGGCTGCATAGGAAACTTCCCCCCATGGTGGTTAACCTGAGTCTCAAAGAAGTTCTAAACCGAGTAACATGCCCCTAAGTATAAGTATTTTTCCTCATGAAAAACTACAAGTACTTTTTGACAAAGTTTATACTATTTTCATGTAGTATGAAGTTTGAAACATGAACACCATTAATGCATTGACCGTGAATAATTAAAGATTCTAAGTCATCCCCTTCTCTCTCTAGGGATGCTTAAAACTCTTTAACCATTCTATTTTCCCACCAGGGATATCTAACTTGGTCACTGCACCCCTCATATACGTACACAACATACATCCATCATAGTGGCATTATCAACATCAACATCATCATCAACAACATCAACATTATCTCATCTCAATATCATCATCAACAACATCAACATTATCTCATCTCAATGATATTATCAACATCAACATCATCTCATCTTAATGATATTATTAACATCAACATCATCTTATCTCTATATCATCATCAACATCAACAACATCTGATATCATCATTATCATAAACATAAACATCATCTCATATGATTATTATCATAAACATCAACATCATCTCATACCATCATTATCACAAACATCAACATCATCTCATCTCTATGTTATCGCATTCCACATATATACATATAAATTTCATGTATGAGATTCACACTCCCTAGTTCTTCAGACATCACAAGTCTCATACAACAACAAATATCATTCGCAAATTCATTCATTAATAACAAATACATCACATCCCATTAGTAAAAAACTCAGTTTTTCTTGAAAACTAGAATGCACAAGGACAAACATACATCTCCATAGTTGGGTTCCATAACCCTAACTACGGTATCAAAAGTTGTAAACTAAAAATAAACCACCCTCACTTATCGATATCTCTCTGTCAGCTCTTCTTTGTGTCGCTCACATGTCTCTCACGTTCACGTCCGTCGGTCCAATCATAGAGCTCTATATACCAAATCAAAGACAATTTAGTATAGATTTCAAGGACAAAGTTATTATTAATTTTTAGGGTCAAATATCCATCTGAATTAAAAAGGGGCTAAGCGGTGTTTTGGGGTCTACATCAAAGAGATGCCATTTTGAAATTTCGATCACACTAATGTGACCGGGGTTCAACAAATGTCACAAAAACAACATCAATTTTATAAAATGGTAACTTTTACAACGTCTCATTTCCAAAGTTTTTTCAAAGGAAGTGTAAAAACATCTTATTATGGTGCCCAAATCACAAGAGATACTGAAAGAAACTCAAACTAACTAGGAAAATACAAGGGATTCATGGTTACCATGAAGAAACCACGAAGGAAGGGTTGAGAGCTATGTTCTCTACTGAATCCTTGAGGTGAATTTTGAAGATTCTGTTCTAATTAAAGCGCTCATCTCCGTGCGGTAGTCCGGTGGCAAGCAATAGCGACTCGTAGCAGTCACCGGTGGTCGTGGGTGGTGGTGGAGGAGTTTCTAAGGTTTGGGTGAGAGTCTAGAGAGAGATGGGTGAAAATCGTATTTTTCACGCTTGAGAACATATTTATAATTTGCAGATCTCGCTTAGTGAGCTTGTTTCGCTGAGCGAAATTCAACTTTTGGTGTTGAGTGCAATTTCTCTGCTAGCTGGAATTGTGCTTAGTGCGCTAATCTCACTAAGCGAATTATCTCCTCGAGTTGAAATTGCGCTTAGCGCACTTGTCTCGCTAAGCAAGATGTTATTTTGCCAATTCCAACGGTAAAAGCATGTAGACTTGGGTTAGGATCCTACAATGCAAATTTGAAGGTGATTCAACGATTAACAACTCTAGGATTGTGATTTTATGGAAATAAGTTTTGGGTCACACTTGAATTATCACATTTCCAACATAGGTTAATCAAACTCCACATAACCTAACATCCACACCAAACAATCGCACAGAGATAATTCACACAACATCTCAAGTAATTCAAATTAATCAAATAATACAAGAAATACATCTAACATCTATTAGTTATTGAAATTTCAGGGCGTTACATGTTTCCATCGGACAAAAATGTCAGTAATTTTCTATTGTATCAAAATGTAGTAATTTTCTGTTGTATCAAAATGTCAGTAGTTTTTTATTAGACGTAAGTGTCAGTAATTTTTTTGTTGGACCTTAATTCAGTATATTTCTATTAGACTAATTTGTTAGAACTCAAATTACGTTTCATTTAAGGGTAAAAAAACATAATTTTAGGTTAAATTTCCCCCAAAATTTGTATTTTAATATTTTAGGGACAAATTTTTCAATGATTTACACATTCAAAGACAAAATTGACTATTTACTCTTTTTTTTATTTATTTATTGGTAACTCAAAAGGCACAACTCATTCAACTTGAATTTGTGAAAGTGATATGATATACACTAAACAAACTTGGGAAGGAATGAAAAAGCTTTAATTATGACTATATTTAAAACAAGATTGTAAGGTTATTTTTTAAGAAAAAAGATATACATGTGCATAAAAAATTGCCTAAAAAACAAAAAAAAGTAAATAGTTTCAACAAATTTACTTTTATTATCATTTAGAATGTAAACGTAGTCATTTATTTAAGGTAAACTAAAATGATAGTTAAAGAATTGTAAAATTTAAAGATGAATTTAATATTCAATTACTTTATGAATGTATTTCATCTTAAGTATGCTATACTTTCATTTGGAATACTATATATATATATATATAGCTTTATTAAAAAAAGAGTGGTTTTCTTTATATTTAGTTTTAAAATTTGCATCTATATTATTTAATTTATTTTAAAATTTACAATAATATAAAATACCCAAAGAAAAGTGCTCGATGACGTTAATTGGAATCTTATTAGAATAAGTCTCTTATTTAATGTATAATATTGTACCATATTCCAGTTTTAGGTTAATTTTTTGAACGTTTTATATAATCATATTAATATATTTGTTTTACTAATAAACATTTGGGGTCTAATAAATTAGTATAATTAAAACATACTGATATTTAAGTTCAACAAAAAATTTGTTGTACTTTTTACCCTTTTAAATATTATATTTTGAATTTTAATTTTTCATAGACGAATTTTTATATGATTTATACATTAAAGGATGAAAATGACTATTTATCTAAAAATTAATAAAAATCTAAGTGTTGGATGACCTGTTTTCCTATTGGGATGTTTGACTATCTTTTTTTAAAAAAAAATTGCAAAAATAAAATTCCACATCTCTCCCGTCCGAAAATAGCCCCGGCCCATCTTAGGCTCTTCTCCCCGTTCTAAAACGCAGAGATAACATAAACATAACCAAAAACCGATGATGTATATACACCTTTCGCCTTTATCCCTGGCCGAGACAGCTCCATGTGCCGTTACTCTTAAACCCTCTCTTTCACTTCACTCATCGCATTAACAAACCAAGTAACCAACAATGAAATGAACAACAACAACAATGATTCTTCAACTTCACCGAACCTTCTTCTCCACCACCACCACCTCCTCCTCCTCCGTACCTTCCTCACACCCCCTCTCTTTCTGCCACTTCATGGTCTCTCTCTTTTTAATTTTCCCTTAAATTTTCTAATTTTCCTTATTTTGATTATCCTTTCAATAATAACGTAATTGTGTTTTTGCTTGCGAAACGACGTCGTCGCATTGTAGTTGCAGTTCAGGGCGATCCAGACTCCACCAATCGCTCTCGCGCCGCACGCCACGTCATCTCTCACCGGCGCCACCGTCCAATTTCGAACTCGTCTTCTCTTCCCTCCAAGAGTTACCGCGAAGTGCCACGCGACGTCGTTTGGTAATTTCCGTTTGCAGTTTGCTTTGAACTCCACGACGCCGTTTGGCGGCGGCGTTTTCTCGAGGAGGTTCGCCACGCGCCCCGCGACTGATGGTGGCAAGCAGAAGAAGCGGCAAGTAAGGGCTGCCGTCGTTCGCGGAAAGGAGAAGGACGGAGGTGCGGTAAACGACGCCGCGTCGAAAGAGGTTGACAATGCGGCTGCTTCTGAGGGAAGTTTGGGCGAGAAGAAGAAGAAGGGATCGTCACGCGCCGCTGCGAGTGGCGAAGAGGACGAGAAGAGTGTGAAGAAGAAAACGGCGAAGCAGAAGAAGACGACGTCGACGCAAGAGGATGGTGCTGTTGAAGCTTCTAAAAAATCTTCCAAAGGGAACAAGAAGAAGGATTCGAAGGTTAGTAATCGATAGTTTGGATAAATTTCTCGATAAACACTTATAGTAGACAAAAAAAAAAGAAAAAAAAAGAAGGTAAACTGAATTAAGCTTTATTCCATGAGTTAAAATTAGCTTATGCATTAGTTAGATTCAGCTTTGGGAGAAGTTACACAAGAGAAATTTTATAATAATTCAAGGGTATAAGTATAAGTTGTATAAGAAGGTTTTAGCATACGAGAGGACATTAATTACCAACTCATTTTCTTCTAACTATAGTTCTTATTGTCTTAGACATTTACAGCATGAATACTTTGAATACTTTTAGTTGTATTATTATAAATTTTTTACTTTTATTTTTTAAATTTTTATGCAAATATATAATTGAAAATACAATAATAATATGATAGGTTTTAGTGTTTTATTATGTCTGCGACTAGTGTTTATTTTAAAACATTAATTCTCTCTTGTGAGCTAAGTTTTTTTTTTTTTTTTTTTTTATGTTAATGGTGGATAATTTTTTATGTTGTGTATTATGGTTGTGTTTGTATCCTATGGATTTAAAAATTTGCTGTATTTTTGTCATCAAATTTGTGTCCCATGTTGTGTTTGTGCTTCCTAGAATGACACTAAACTGTGGTTCTTCAGAAGAGTTTGACTGAGAGTGCTATTGAAGAAATAACAGAGAATTCTGCTTCTGCGAAGGACAAAGTGAAGAAGAAAAATGGGAATTCTAGTCTAATTGAAGAGGCAAAACCCCTATGGAATTTTACGTACAAGCCATTGTATCCTCCCACTGGAAAGTCTGTGGTGGTTGTGGAGTCTGTTACAAAGGCGAAGGTTATTAAGAGATACCTTGGTGATATGTATGAAGTCTTGCCAAGCTATGGTCATGTAAGAGACTTGGCTGCAAGGTCTGGATCAGTGCGACCTGATGATGATTTTAGTATGGTGTGGGAGGTTCCATCGCCTGCTTGGACTCATCTGAAGAGCATCAAGGTTGCACTGAGCGGGTACATTTTCCCATCCCTCACATCCACTTGCTATTGTTTTTTGCAGCATTGGATGGTTATAGTGGTGATTTTGTTGGTGTATGTCTGTGTGTGCGTTTTGGTATATAATCTGTTGGGAGCTAATGTTGGTGTTAGTTGTTCTATATGATGTTATTAGAGTAATGGAGATGTTTCATGATTACTTGTATGGTGTATAAATACGGTATTATTTTGTATGCATGGGTATGGGTAAGAGTATTGGGTGCATTATGGTGTATAAATACGGTATTATTTTTTTGAAAACTGAGAGCACAGGCACAGCACAATATATTATGAAAAATATAATTATTTTTATAAATCGCTTAGATTTTATCATTTTATTTTTCTTTCTTTATTTTTTTAATATTGCTGACATTTATATTAGCTTTCCATCATCATTGTCTTACTATCGGTCTTTATCCTCCTTTTTTTTTATCAGCAAAGATAAATTAGATATATATCAGAGTACCAGAGGTACAAAGGTTACATATTTGGGATTGTCCAGTCATTTGGTTCCAAATATCAGACTTGAAACAGTCTATATAAGAACCAAAAGCTAGATACATTTTAATATAGGCTAATCAGATACTATAACTGCTATCCTCCACTGATAACAAAACCTTCTCTAAGGTTACTTGACCATTGATTAAAATGGATTACAAAATCTTTCTCCATATTTCTGAGCCATGTCCAAAGTAAGAATATTGCATCATCCATCAGTTTGCTGTTGAAGGTGTCGTTGGAGAAAACTATCCTGTTCCTATGCTGCCATATAGTCCATGTTAGAGCCATCCACCAACACTTCCACCTGTTAACCCTTATTCCATCATCCAGCCCACGTACATGTTGAAGGAAGTGTTGCCTCGGATTTTGCGGGAAAACACCTAAGATGTTCACCCAAGACAAAGATTCCCACCATATAGGGAGGATTTTGCTGCAGTGAAAAATTAGATGAGCTACATCCTTCTCCTTGTTCCTGCAGAATGGGCATAGCATATCATTAGTCTCTACATGTCTCCTTCACAGATTTAATTTTGTTGACAGTCGATCTCTAATTAACCTCCATGCAAAGAATGATGTTTTGCTTGGAATCTTTAATTTCCATAATTCCTCATAAACTCCATCCTGATTCTCCTCTATTGTTTCCCCCATCAGCAGATTGTTAGCACTTTGTGCTGAGTATTGACCATTTGGGTCTTTATCCTCTTGAAAAGTTTATTGGAAAAACATAATCATTGTGAGGAATAAGAAATGCAGAGAATTTTCTGAATTGGCTCCAGTGATTAGCATTAGCAATGTTTCCATTTATAGGCAGGAGGATTACAAGATAATAATGACAAATACAATTCACAATCACAAGACACAAATTAAAATAACACTATTTCCTATGATACATTGATTTACTATTAATATGATTTAAATCTCAACAACATACTTCAATCTCCAACAATCATAATCAAATTTAAATAAAAATATTATATTTAAGTTATGATAATCCCTTTATCATCCGTATATAAAATGTATGAAAAGATTTGAACGTAACACAATCAAGTGTTTATACTGAGACAGCCATATAATAATACGCATATCGGGTTTCCAGTAGTACAGGTACAGTATGTATATGTTGCCAATTTTGAAGTATATGTGCATCATAGGTGGTTGACAGCATTTATCCTGTTTAATTCATTTTATGTTATTTGACAGAGCAGAAAACCTTATTCTTGCATCAGATCCTGATCGTGAGGGGGAGGCTATTGCTTGGCACATCATTGAGATGTTACAACAACAGGGTGCTCTACATGATAATATTTCTTTAGCAAGAGTAGTCTTTCACGAAATAACTGAAAAATCTATAAAAGGTTCCCTACAAACACCGCGAGAGATTGACATAAATTTGGTTCAAGCTTACCTTGCACGGCGGGCTCTTGATTACTTGATTGGGTTTAGCATTTCACCATTACTATGGAGGAAGTTACCAGGTTGCCAATCAGCTGGAAGAGTTCAATCTGCTGCACTTTCTCTTATATGTGATAGAGAAATGGAAATTGATGAATTTAAACCAAAGGAGTATTGGATTGTAGAGGTTCAATTGAAAAAGAAAGAGCTGAGATCAAACAAGAACCTTACTTTTCCTGCTCACTTGACCCATTTTGATTCAAAAAAGTTGAATCAGTTTTCGATTACTTCTGATACTGAGGCTAGAGATATTCAAAGCACTATAAACTCAGCTGATTTTCATGTTGTTAGCTTGAAAAAAAGCAAAAGTAGAAGAAATCCTCCTACACCTTATATAACATCGACACTTCAGCAAGATGCTGCAAACAAGTTGCATTTCACGGCAAGTCACACAATGAAGGTACTACAATTTTTATTTATTCCTAATTTATTTACTTACTTATTCACAGCTGTAATGAATAAGATTTGCCTTTCCTGTGTAATTAATATTTAATTATGTTTAAATTTTAAGTCTTCTAGAATTACTTTTATCATTAATCTCAATTTGCCTTCTGAGTGCAGCTTGCACAGAAGCTCTACGAGGGAGTTGAACTGTCTGATGGTATAGCAGTGGGTCTGATAACATATATCAGAACTGATGGACTCCATGTAGGTATCACTTTGGTTGCATGAATGTGATGGAATGTTGTAAACTACTCTAGATGCATTCTATATCCATATATCATTTATTTGTCCACCACCCCCCGCCCCTCCCACCCATTTCTCTTTTGTAACAACCATTTCATGAATCTTATCTGTTTAAACGTGATCACTAATCTCCCACGATTCTTCCTATACTAGATCACAATTTTGATTTTTTCTCGTGGGTTTGCATGTGTGGATGGCAAGTTTAAACCTTCCTTATGTGAACCCAGTAATTTTGTTTACAGATGATTGCTTTTATTTTAACAACTCACTGTATTTTCTTCCATAGATTTCTGATGAAGTTGTTGCTAGTATACGCTCGTTGATCATTGAAAGGTGATGTGCATTTCTCCATACACCTTTATAGTTTCTATGTATGTTTGCCATCAAAGTTTCGTTATTACTAATGTATTATCATTTTATCACTATGCGAAGTGTAATAAGGGGAGACAATCCTCACTTTAAAAGTCGATTTTGTAGGGTTGAGTTAGGCTAAAAAGGCCAAAACCCACAATTTTAAGATGAATATCTCTGGAGCTTACCCAAAAGACCCAAGGCAACATTTCCTCCAACATGGCTTCATCACATTTGGAGGGATAAGGATGACTAGATGGAAATGTTGGTGGCTGGCCGTAACATGGACCGTTTGGCAGCAGCGGAATAAGATCATCTTCTCTAACGACTCCTATGATAGTAACAAAATGATGGATGAGGCATCCTTTCTATTGTGGACATGGCTATCGAATTTGGAGAAGGATTTCTCAATACCTTTTAATCAGTGAACTAGTAATATTAGAGAAGGGTTTTGGTATTAGGAAAGTCAATTCATATAAACTAGTAGCAGCTTAATGGTAGTATGGCAGGGTAGCCTGTTTTGGTTCCACTCTAGACTCTATTTAGTCTGATTAGGAACCATGTGTAAGGCTATCCAATTACATATGTATTTCAGTACCTCTGGTACTGTGTTTCATTAATATAATTACTTATCTTTGCTGAGCAAAAAAAAAAAAAAAACAATTTTAAGATGATATCAGAGTTTATCCTAGATTCATTAATGGACCACTCACCATATTTTCCACACACCTAGCCCAAAAGTGTTTGCCGTGAGGCGGTGTATTGGGAAGTCCCACATCGGCTAGAGATAGTGCCAAGATAGAATAAATAAGTGGGGGGAAACCCTCACCCTATGAGCTAGCTTTTAGGGTGTAGTTAAGCCCAAACCTACATTCTATGATGGTATTAGAGCCAATCCTAAATCCATTGGTGGGCCACTTGCATTTGGCACGCTACAGGCTGGATGTCTTGGGCGTGAGGGAGAGTGTTAGAAAGCCGCCTTAATTGTAGACCCTGTAGCCTCCCTTAGTTGCGGCCTCTTTGGGGTTGACTTAATTGAAACCTCAAGGGTGGTGGTTTAGTCCCACATCGCCTAGTGGTAAGGCCTAATTATAGTATATAAGTGGGGATAACCCTCACCTTACAAGCTGGTTTTGTAGGGTTGAGTTAGGTCCATATCCCCTTTCTAAAAATTTCATGTAAGGTACACTTTGCCAACAAACATGCAAGTTGGGATTTAAACCTTACAGCTACAGTGATGTTAGTGTATAACATACTATATAGTCTTCAAAATATTTTGATAGATGAATTTTAATTTGAAAGGAAGGCAAGAAGGTTATGTGGGAATATAATAGTTATGCTCTTAAAACTTCAAAAAGTACAGCCAATCTATAGAATATAGCATCAGAGTAAAAGCTCTTCAATTCTGCTATATAGCAGTAATAAACACATCTGAAGACAGTTAACTAAACAGCCTTACCTTGTCTGATGTTGCATTATTATTTTAAATTTGAATGCTTAGTTTATGTGGCTTAAGCAATTTTTGATTGTTTTTCATGTGCATGAACAAGAGTTTACTATATGCAGGTATGGACAAGATTTTGTCTCGCAAAGTGCACCAAAGTATTATAAAAAGGTGAAAAATGCACAAGAAGCCCATGAAGCCATTAGACCAACTGACATATGCAAGTTGCCATGTATTATGACACATGCTTCCTTTTTGAATATTTTACTTGAATGGTTTGCCTAGGGTGACTGCTAATAATATTACTTGTTGATGATTTGTCAGCAATGCTTTCTGGGATACTTGATGGAGAATCCTTGAAGCTCTACACACTTATTTGGTCACGAACAGTTTCATGTCAAATGGGACCTGCTGTCTTTGAGCAGGTTAGGTTACTAAATATCCTTCAACATATACTGCGTGAACCTTAAATTATATTCTAAACTTGCTGTTTTTCTAGTTTGTACCTAGTGTATTGGCTGTAGATTCATAATTAGAAATCAAAATTGTGCCACTTTTTTGTTTTATTGGTAGGTGACAGTGTAAAATACATCCGTTTTTTTTTTGGAAGGCAAACATATATATATATTATTAATGAGATCATAGCAGTACCAGAGGTACTGATGAATTATACATAATTACAGGACATTTAGAGTGTCGCCTCCCAACATAAACAAAACCCTCCATTAATCCCACTACAGAGGATAAATATATCCAACCCATTACAAAAAGTCAATATACCCAGCCCATATCAACTAAAATAATCCACAAGGTTAGAAGACCATTGGTTGAAAGAAATACTAAAATTTTTCTCTCTGGTCTTTAACCATGACCATTTGAGGAATAAAGCATCATCCAACACTTTAGATGGTTGGAAGTGATTGCCCTCGAATACCAACTGGTTTCTATGCTTCCATATAGAGTTAGTCAATGCTACCCACCATCCATATCGATGAGATTGCTTTTGCCCTACGACATAACCCTCACAAAATTGGACAAAGTGTGATGCTGGAGATGATGCAATGGTGCCAACCATCTGATTCCAACTCATAGATTCCCACCAAAGCCCTAAAGTCATTTTACAATTGAAGAACAAATGATCCACCTCCTCTTGAGCATTCCCACACAGAGGGCATGAATTATCCTGCATCTGCACATTTCTTCGAAGGAGATTTCCTCTAGTGGGCAATCTATCTAAAATAAGTCTCCAAGAGAAAATCGCAGCCCTTGGGGGTACATTCAGCTTCCATATAGTCTTTAAGATGTTGGCCTCCGGAATTGGATTGCTGGTCCTCAATAGTCTGTAGGCTGACTTAGTAGAATATATACCACTGGGATCAGCTTTCCAGACCCTAATATCTTGCATATGAGGCTGGATTTGAATGTCAGTAATTGCTTCCATGAATGTCACAGCTGTATGTTGCTTATAGTCAAATAGATTCCTTCTCCACTTTAGGTCCCAACACCAATTGCCTTGGGAGAAGGTTCCCATGTTGGATATGGTACTATTCTGCTGATCACTAATCAGAAATAACTGATTGAATTGCTGTTCAAGTTTATAATCTTCCCCCAACTAATTATCTTTCCAGAATTTTATTTTTTCCCCTCCTCCCACCTTCCATACCATCTGCTGCTGAATAATACTGAACTCAGGCTGTTGATATATCTTTCGAAGGTCCCTCCACCATTGAGAATGCCACGATTTATCCCTCCCACTACTAAGATCTGACCATCCACCGTATTTTGACAATAAAATTCTGGCCCACAGCTGATTATGATTAGAAGAAAGAGCCCATACCCATCTACCCATCAAAGCTGTATTGAAATTGGAAATATCTTTGACCCCAAGACCCCCATCCTCCTTAGGGAGACATATTACTTCCCATTTCACCCAAGGAATTTTCTTATGCCCTTGATCACCCCTCCACAGGAAGTTCCTTTGCAAGGAGACAAGTTTGAGAGCTATTCTTCGTGAAAGCTTGAAAAAAGATAAAGTATAAATGGGTAGAGCAGTGAGGACAGAATTGATGAGAGTAACCTTCCCAGCCATAGAGCAGTGAGGACAGAATTGATGAGAGTAACCTTCCCAGCCATAGATAAAATTTTCTGGTTCCATTTAGATAGCTTATCTTCATATTTGCTGATCAGCGGTTCCCACACCAAACTGCTGGTAGACTTTGCCCCAATGGGGATGCCCAGATAATAGAAAGGAGTCTCCATATGTCTGCAGTTCAAAAATTGTGCTGCCTCATGAATCCAGTTAGCCTCAGCTCCAAAAATCCCAAATTGGCTTTTTGCAAATTTAATCTTCAATCCAGATGCCAATTCAAAACCCCTCAGCATAGCCTTCAAAGCAATGACATTATCCCATGAAGCATGCCCCACAAATACTGTGTCATCTGCATATTACAGAATATTGACCTGCTCATTTTGCTTCCCTACCTGGAAACTTCTATACAAGTTCTTAGCTATTGCAACCCTCATCATTCCAGTCAAGCCTTCAGCCACTATGTTGAAGAGCAAGGGGGCTAGAGGATCCCCTTGTCTCAAACCTCTAGTGGGAACAAATTCCTTTGTAGGGCTGCCATTTATTAGGATTGATATAGTGGCAGATTGCAAACAAGCATTGATCCATTTTCTCCATGTAAAATTGAAACCCATCCTATCCAACATGTAATCCAGGAATGACCATGAAACAGAATCATATGCTTTCTCGAAATCTACCTTAAATACCAAAGCTGGCTTCTTACATCTTTTAACTTCCTCCACAACCTCATTGAGAATCAAAGTTCCATGAAGGATATGTCTATCCTTTATGAAAGCTGATTGTCTTTCATCAATAAGGCCAGGCACCACCATCCTCAGTCTATTTGCCAATAATTTGGCTATTATTTTATACATGCAACCTATAAGGGATATAGGTCTATAGTCATTGAATGACTGAGGTTGATTTGATTTTGGAATTAAGGCCAGAAAAGAAGTATTACTGCCTTTAGGGAAGCTACCATGCACATGGAATTCATCCACAAATCTCCTAAATTCTGGTTTTAGCACCCCCCAAAACTCGTTGATAAAATTAAAATTAAAACCATCCGGTCTAGGGGATTTATCTCCTCCACAGCTCCACACAGCTTCTTTAAGTTCTTGATCAGAATAGCCAAGGGATTCTAAAAAATCGAGAGAGAATGAGAGAAGAGAGAGGAGAGAGAGATAGTGGGTGGGAGAGTGTTAGGAATAGATGGGAGAGGAGAGAGAAGGGTCCTCGTCTGAGCACTGATCGGAAAAGGAACGACGACCATCACTGCTACCAGCGAGCTAATTGGCGAGAACGTAACGACATAACCTCCTTTTACTTCACTCGATTCCCTGAAGAGACAACGGAAAAAGACCTGTGGTGGCATTTCAAGCAGGTGGGCGATGTGAGGGAGATTTTCATATCTCCAAAATGAAACAAAATGGGAAAGAGATATGGGTTCGTTAGATTTAAAGGGGTGCAGGATGTTCATCAGGTGGAGAAGAAGCTCGACAACATGGTGTTTGGAGGATTAAAAATGTTCGTAAACACTCTGAGGTTTGGGAGATCAAAACGTGAATACTCACAAACAGAGGGTAAAGGAAGAACTGGGGGTAAGTATAATCTGGAGGGGTCTCGAGAATCATACTTGACATTGAAACCAGAAAAAAAGGCGCACATTCAGCAAGGGACGTACGCCGAGGTAGTGAGGAGACACACTTCAAGAACAGTACAGAGGGGAACCCTATCTAAAGGGGAGGTTAACTGTTATAGCTCGAGGTCATCAGTGAACCTTGAGATTCAGGGGATAGGGCAGCAATGGCTCAAAGGGGCTTGGATAGGGAGACTAAAAAATATGGCAATGTTTGATAGGGTAGAGGAGTACCTGTGGTGGGATATTGGAGAGAACATATACCCGAAGTACATCGGGGATGACATGGTGCTACTCCATGGTCTCACAAAACAAAAAGCTAAGCGAATGTTAGAGGAAGACAAAGAAGGGTGGGGAGACGTTTTCAATTCCTTAGAGCCATGGAATCCACAAATTCGTGTTGGCTCTAGACTGACGTGGGTTCATTGCTGGGGAATACCACTGATTGCGTGGGACATGCAGCACATTAAAAAAATAGTGGCCTCTATCGGTGAAATGGTGGATGCTGACGATGATGTAGAAGAACTCAAGAAGCTGGACATGGCAAGGATTTTAATCAGGACATCATGGAAGCCACTCATACAGCACATCGTGAATGTCCACATACAAGGAGAGTCATACGAGGTGCACATAGTGGAGGAAAGCGGGAAGTCGTGTGCCAATTGCCAACGTCGACAATGGAGTGATCATAGCTCATCGGAAGAGATACAGTCGGACGAAAGTGAAGATGGAACAACATGGGAAGATATCACGTCATCGTGCTGGACTCGCATGCAACAGCAAAACAAAGAGGACGATCATGGGGAGTTGACAGGAGAAGCCTCGATGTCGGGGTCAAAGGAGGAATCGAGGAGATCACTGGGAGGAAACTTTCCTCGCGATGGCAACTCGCGCGAGGTCGGGCCGTCATCCAAACAAGGCAGCGCGGCGGGGGAGGAAAGCGTGAAGGTGACGAACACGCATGTCGGAGAGACGCAGGAGCCAATGGCAATCCCAGTCGCGGGTGACACGTCTGATGGTACCAAGGGAGCGTTGCAGACAACGGAGGAGCATGAGAAGCCGTTGTGGCCGGAAAACTTGATTCAAAGCCATAACTACGGCACCGAGGGAGACGAACCGATACGGGTAACCATAGGTTTGCATGATGGACCAGAACCAAGGGACAACGTTAGTGACTGCCAGGCAATACCGCAGTCTGTCATAGCGCAGACAGAGGATGTACAGGTGCAGATGCATGGTAGGGAGGCGCAGGGGACAGAACAGCTACCTGTGAACCATAAGGAAGGTCTTCGGCAAAAGGGAACCTATGCTCCAGGGGAAAGTGCAGAGAACAATCACGAAAGAGGAAAGGGGGGGCCAGACATGAACGTTGAAGAGAGGAAGAGGGGTTTTAAATATGAAAAATCACGTGACCAGCACATGGGACGGGAAGTGGATGGGGCTTTTAATATTCACACCCTCAATAAAATGTGTAACCCCCAATTAACATACCCAAATAGCCCCACTCAAGCCCAATGCAGTTCCTGGCAAGCCTACTCCCGAAAAGGAAGGGGCAAAAAGAAACAAGCCCAAACGTGTGAAGCTAATAGCCCGCGGGATGTCATAGCCTCTGAGTCAGTGGCCTCTCAATCACAACACCAGAAAATGATCGAAAACCCAGCAGAAGGACAGCTAAGTGATTCCTTGCAACAACACACAGCCCAACAACAACTGAAATATGATGGGGATTTCCAACAACTAAAACATGATAGGGATTTCCAATCAGTAAGCAATTATCAAGAGGCAGAAAGCACTTGGAGAATGGTCACAGACTTAGGGCTGATTACATGCAATTCTCAAAAAAATTACGTTCAGCAGCTGTTGGAATTGGAGAGCAGAGATGTTCAAGAGGTTCAAAGGTTGGGAAGCAGGAGGCAGAATCAATGAACATTATTTCATATAATGTAAGAGGGTTGGGGAGGGGGGTAAAGTGGCCTGCAATCCGTAGGATGGTCAGGGAGAATCACATAGACATGTTATGCCTACAGGAGACCAAAAAGGAGAGTGTTGACAAGTCCATGTGCACTGCCTTGTGGGGGATCCAGATATTAGCTGGGAAACACAACCTTCGGTCAACTCGGCTGGTGGCATTCTATGTATATGGAATGAGAAAAGTTTCAAGGTAGAAAGAAGAATCTTAGGAGCTGGATTCATAATGCTGACAGGCAAATGGCGCAAGGAATCACAGTTAGTACATTTAATTAATATATACTCACCATGTAATCTTCAAGATAAAAGGACGTTGTGGGAAAACATTAAACAGCTGAAAAATCAAAATCCTGAAGGCTATTGGTGTATTCTGGGGGATTTCAATAATATAAGGACAGTTGCAGAGAGAGTGGGTTCAAGTTAGAGGGGGCTAGAAGAGGGAAATATCCGGGAATTTAATGACTGGATAGCGGAGTTGGAAGTAGAAGAAGTGCCTTGGGTGGGGAAGCGTTTTACTTGGTTCAGACCAAATGGCAGTGCTAAGAGCAAGCTGGATAGGTTTTTGATTTCTCCAGAATGGTTATCCAAGTGGTCTGCTTCATCACAATATACACTCAAGAGGAACTTTTCAGATCATTGTCCTGTCATGCTCAAATCTCAGAGTATTGATTGGGGTCCTAAGCCTTTCCGCATACTAGACTGCTGGCTTAAAGATCAGTCCTTCAAGAAGCTGGTTCAGCAAACCTGGTCCCATAATAATCAAAGAGGGTGGGTAGGATATGTGTTAAAACAGAAAATTAAAGCTCTCAAAGTCAGCATCAAGGAGTGGAAAAAGACACATTTTGGAGACACTTTAAGTAAATACAAGAAAATAGAAGATCTAAATAAGTTGGAAGAGGAGTCAGCTGATAGGGTGCTGAGTCATCAAGAGCTGGAAGTTAGAAGGCAGCTGCAGCAGCATTTATGGGAGGCAGCCCAGGCACATGAATCATTATTAAGACAAAAGGCAAGATCAAAGTGGATTAAGTAGGGAGATTGCAATACTAGATTTTTTCACTTGATGATAAATGCTAGGAGGAGGAATAATTGTTTGAATGGGGTGCTGATTGATGGTTTGCGGAGAGATGAGCCTACAATAGTCAAAGAGGAGGTGCGGACTTTTTTCATGCAGCGTTTTCAAGAAGCTGATCAGGCAAGACCAAGACTTGACGGTATTCATTTCCAGTCCATCGATTTCCAGCAAAACCAAATGCTGGTGGAGCGTTTTAACGAGGAGGAGGTTAGGAGGGCGGTGTGGAGCTGTGGTAGTGATAAAAGTCCGGGTCCGGATGGACTCAATTTTAAATTCATCAAGCTTTTTTGGGATATCATCAAACCTGATTTCCTAAGATTCCTAGATGAATTTCATGTAAATGGAGTAGTGCCAAGGGGCCTTAATGCATCTTTCATAGCGTTAATTCCAAAGGTAGTTGATCCTCAGGTGTTGAACAAATACAGGCCTATCTCACTGATAGGATGTACCTACAAGATATTGGCTAAGATTTTGGCAAATAGATTGAAGAAGGTTATGCATTCCATCATAAGCGAGCGTCAATCAGCATTCATAGAAGGCAGGCACATGCTTCATAGTGTGTTAATAGCAAACGAAGAAGTGGAAGAAGCTAAAAGAGGTCAAAAGTCATGTGTTATCTTCAAAGTTGATTATGAGAAGGCGTATGACTCGGTGTCGTGGGATTTCCTTAAGTACATGATGACAAGAATGGGATTTTGTGCTAAGTGGATTCATTGGATAGATGACTGTCTAGAATCAGCATCGGTATCAGTCCTTGTTAATGGCAGCCCTTCATCTGAGTTTGTGCCTCAAAGAGGACTTAGGCAGGGAGATCCTCTATCACCTTTGCTATTTAACATCGTTGCTGAAGGTCTTAATGGCCTTATGACCAATGCCATGGAGAAAAGGTTATTCAAGGGATTTCTATCAGGCTCAAATAATGTGGAAATCAGCCTCCTCCAGTATGCAGACGATACTATATATTTCGGGGAGACAACTATGGAGAATGTTAGAGTTATTAAAGCAATTTTGAGGACTTTCGAGCTTGCATCGGGATTAAAGATTAATTTTGCAAAAAGTAGTTGCGGGGCGTTCGGTGTTTCAGAGGAATGGATAAGCGAGGCAGCCAATTACTTGCATTGTAGCTTGATGGCCTTTCCTTTCACGTATCTTGGTATCCCTATTGGGGCCAATCCGAGAAGATGCCAAACGTGGGACCCTATCATCACTAAATGCGAGAGAAAATTAGAGAGATGGAAACAAAGACATCTATCTTTCGGGGGGAGAGTGACTCTTATAAATTCAGTGCTAACGTCCTTGCCTATTTACTTTTTCTCTTTTTTCAGGGTCCCCAAAAAGGTGGTGAACAAGCTAGTGAGACTTCAGAGAAACTTTTTATGGGATGGTGCATCCGAGCAAAATAAAATCGCTTGGATCAAGTGGGAAGCGGTGTGCATGCCAAAGGAGGAAGGAGGTTTGGGGGTTAAAGATATCACATCTTTTAACGTGGCACTTATGGGCAAATGGAAGTGGGAGTTATTTCAAAGCCAAGGGGAATTGTGGGTAAGGTTACTTAATTCAAAGTATGGTGGATGGAGAGGATTAAGTGAACATCCGAGACCTGCTAAAGAATCTATATGGTGGAGGGATTTGAAGAAATTGTGTCAACACACACAGCAGGGGCAGCTTTTGAACAATTCAATAATATGGCAGGTTGGGTGTGGAAACCAAGCAAAATTCTGGGAGGATTCATGGACAGGAGGTGGGAATCAACTATCAGAGAAGTATCCTCGGCTATATACCATATCGGAACAGCAAAACCAATTAATACAGAACATGGGAAATCACAAAGATTCAGGCTGGGAGTGGGAATTTAAGTGGCGAAGATCATTCTTTGATAATGAGATGGAGATGGCAGTTGCATTTATTCAAGAGCTGGAGGGAATCAGAATTAGATGTAGTAATCATTAGGAGTGCAGGGCAATCATATGTTATAGGGCCTGCTCTGTAAGAGGGCTGATTTCAAATGTCACACTTGTGATTTTACTCATGTACCTTTTCAGCACCTCTGGTACTCACTTAATATAATTATATATTTATTTTGGCTGATAAAAAAAAAAAAGTTCTTGATCAGAAAAAGAGGCAGTCAACTTCTCCCTTTGGCTGTGAGTAATCCTATTGAAGTGAACCCCATCCAAAGTAGGTCTAGAGAAGTTCTCCTTAGTGAATCTTCTAACAAAAAATTTGACAGCTTCATCCTTGACCAATTTAGGTTGCTGGACCCATATCCCTTCACTGAAGATTCCATGGATAGTGTTATGATGTCTTCTGAAATTGATTGTTTTGTGAAAATAGGCTGTGTTACTGTCTCCTTCCTTGAACCACTTAGCCCTGGATTTCTGCCTTAAGAGGGATTCATATGCATTTGAAGCCATCCACAGGTCATGTTGAATGGACTTCTTAGACATAAGTTCAGCCTCAGTCAAGCTTCTATCACAGGCAATAGTATCAATATCATTTAACTGCTGTCTCAGCTGCTGTACTTTCTTGAATTTGACATCCCCAAACTCTCTACTCCATTGTTTTAAGCTGGATTTTAAATTCCTCAGCTTATTTTTAAGCACAATTCCCCCCCAACCAGTCTGCTGATCTCTGATCCATGATTCCTTCACCAGTGTTTGATATTCTTTATTTTTGAGCCACCAATCCAGCACCCTAAAGGGCTTAGGGCCCCAATCCACCATATCTGTTTTCAATAAAATTGGACAGTGGTCTGAAAAGTCCCTTTGAATTACATGTTGTGAGGAATCCGGCCAATGGGATAACCACTGTTCTGAGACCAGACATCTATCTAATCTGCTCTTGACAGATCCATTGGGTCTGAACCAAGTAAATCTGCTACCATAGGATTTGATCTCCTGCAGTTCCATATCAGAAATCCAATTATTGAATTCAGAGATATCAGAGCTACTTCCCATTCTTTGAGATGTGCCTATTCTTTCTTCTTGACTTTTGATGCTATTGAAGTCCCCAAGGAAACACCAAAGACCATCAGTGTGAGAGGTTTTTAGTTGCCTCAACTCTTCCCACAAAGCTCTCTTCCCCTGTAGGTCACAGGGGGCATATATATTAACGATGTATATCCTCTGATCATCCTTTATCCATCTATCTGCAAGCATTAGGAAGTTGCTGCCTTTCACCCTGCTGTCTACCTCAAAAGCAGAATTATTCCATAAGCATAGTAATCCACCAGAAGTGTGAACTGAGGGAACACTGTCCCATGAAACATTAGAGTCCCCCCATATGCTCTGGCAGGTAAGCTTGTTGAAGTTTTCCTTCTTAGTTTCCTGAATACACACAAGGTCCACCCTGTACTTTAAATTGAGCTTTTTAATAGCAGCCCATTTTATCCCCCTGCCCAAACCTCTGCAATTATATGAAAGAATTATCATTATCAGTGATGTTTACTCCCTTCTCAACTGCCATTGTTTTGTCTCTGTTCTCCATATCAACCAACACCCCTTTGATTTGTTGAATTTCACCCCCATGAGTCAGACCCATTTGATTTATAAGCTCCCATTGTTTTTCAGAAGTGAATTGTTTCTCAATGTCTGAAAATTCCTTCTCCATGTCTTCCATAACCTCCTGTTGGGCTTCTTTCTTTCTGCACCATTTTTTTCTTGTGTACACTTGTAAAGTATTAGTTGACTCCTGCTGTTGCACTTTAGAATTGGCAGATATGTTATTTTGGGCCTCGGGGGTGTTATATGTGGAAAAGTCCAGACTGGTAGTAGGCCCAATAAGTTTGAAGTTGTGAGCTGGTGAGTAATCTGAAGAAATCATATTTGGACCGTTGGAGCTATTAATGTTATCCACATTTTTGCCAAGCTTAGAATCTGACGCAGGCTCATTATAGGATTTTTCAGAAGCTCCTGCTGCTGAGCTGGTGTCATCCTCCCTTTTTCCATCTATGTTGACCCGTAGCTCTGCTGTAGCTATTTCCTTTTCCTCGTCATCTGCCGGTTATGGTGTGTGTTGACCGTCTGTAGTTTCAAAACCTTTCCTTTTAAGGTCTGGTGTGCTTTTCGAAGTGTGAACTAGACAGAGGGCCTTTTCAGAGTGGTCTTTACCCACTGGGTCATCAGCTATGTCGAGACCAGTGGGTAAGAGGATTGAGTGTGGTTCGCGCCTGTCGCCTACGCGGTTTCCGTCCAGTGATGACGGCGTCGCTGCGCATCTCCATGATCGGACACTGTCAATATCATCATCGTCCGATATAATCTCCTCCGAAGACTCCCATCTACTTTTCTCGTGACACCTGTTATTCGACCCGTCACTGCCGTTTCTTCCACCATGTGAACGTGATAAGTCTCTCCTCCGACGTGGACTTCTACTACCTGTTGTATTAACGGTGGTCGAGGAGTCCTAACCAAGACTCTAGCACAGTCGAGTCTCTGCATGTGCTCCACATCGTCGTCTACCTCAACAAGATTGCCCACCGCCGTCACTATCTTACGGATGTTGTCTATTGTCCACGCGACTAATGGGATACCCCAGCATCGAAGCCATGTCAGCCTGTTTCCAGTACGAAGCTGTGGTTTCCATTTCGTCAACGAGTAGAACAAGGATGAACCTTGTTCGATTTCTTCCGCCATAATCTTCGCTGCTCTCGTGTCGGAGAGGCCGAGAAGAAGGGTCATGTCATCACCCAAGTACTTGGGCGACACACCTGGGCCCAGTTTCCATGAGACCTCGTCTTCTAGTCTTTCGAAGATCTCTAACTGCTTCAATCTTCCCACCCAAACATTTTCATATCGCCGTATATCTTCCTCCGATATATCCAATGTTATCGATGGTTGTGAGCCCCCATAACTAACCAGCTGAGCACCGCCAGTTCTCGTGTGTGTATTTTTATCTGACGACAAGGCCACTACTTCTGCATATGACTTCTTAGGTGCCTTGTTCTTTGTTGTTCTGAACGATACTTCTTCCCTTTGATCATGAGCAACCACACCTTCCCCTTTCTTCGCAAGAACGACCTTGTATTGGTCCATCTTCGTCTTTCCTCTTCCATATTTTGGAGTGTTAACATGGAGTTTAAGGCCTCTTACGATGCTGTTATCCAGTTCCTTTTCGATTCTTCCTTTATCAGAGATCCCTTTGTAACGGACGAAACCATACCTCCTCCCTTCTCTGTTTCTCCCTTAGGAATGAAAATCTCTTTTACCTCCCCCCACTTACGGAAATGACTTCACAGCTCCATTTCTGTTACTTCATCAGTGAATCGAGTGAAGTAAAATGAGGTAATTTCTGTTCTATCCCTCCAGTTCCTTCGGTGAGGATGGTCTTCCTGGCGTGTCCCACTCCTTCCATAACGGCGTGGTGGCAGGTTCTTATTCTTCCTATGTCTCACGGTCATCCACTCAGTCTCACTCACATCATCATGCACTCTCTCAGTGTTTGGCTCTCTTCCTATGTTCCGCTCTCTCACAGTGTTTGGTTCTCTCTCTAGGTGTCGCTCTCTCTCACAGTGTCGCTCTCTCTCATTCATTCTCATAAGCATATAATTATTAGCAATGTATGTAGCAGAAACAATATTACAATACAAAATCACAAATCAGCAGTTTGTCGTTTAAATAATTTTAATCCCAAAAATATATGCATGACATTAGCAAAACAAAAACTTAAAATAGAACATAACTCAGCAACAAATCCTATCAACAAAACAAAACAAAGAGTAAAGTTGAAGCTTGAAATTTGAGTGAGGAAAATTGTCTCTCACTTAGCTTAACTTTATTACATTCAAATAACACATATATATACACCAAAAAGGAGAGAGACAGCTTGACAAGACAAGACATACTGCTGTCTTCTACAACAAGCTAAGCTGGAAACTAAGAAAGCTAAAAACAGAAAATCTATCAAGAGATACACATAATTATAACAAGTAAAAATATAACCTAGGAGACTGGGAATGTAACACTTTTTTGTTTTATTGGTAGGTGAAGGAAATTATATGAAAAGGACAGAGTGTATTACATCCTCTCAAGAAAACAAAACAAACAGAGCAAAACTAGAATCTAGGAGATTGGAAATGTAACGGAGCATGCCAACCTCTCTGCATGTCAGAAAAATAAATGTCTTTATATAATAAATACACCATGAACTGAACACCTGTGTGGCTAAAACAATAACCCCCATCTCAAATGACAACTAGAATTGAATAAGTTCCCTTAAATTTTTAGCATTCCTCTCCAACCGTAAACACTGCTGTATCACAAAAGACATAACAGTGTCACAAAATTTTAGCCTCTTTGGCCATCCAAAACATAGAAATTAATCACAAATCCTTTGGGCAGGCCCAAAGTTTCCTAAATCCACATAGTCTATTCCAAAAACAAAGTAACTGCAAAACAATGCATATTTTGCTATAGTACTATTAAAATGGGATTTTTGTAATTGTGTGTATGTATCACACAAATGATCCTTTATTTATAGTGAGATTGGTTTACAATATATAGAAATATAATATTCCTTAACAATGATTATAATCCCTAATAAACATCTGCAGATATTTCCTAATTACAAATCATATCTTTAATACTCCCCCTCAAGCTGGAGCATATATATCATATGATCCAAGCTTGTTACAAATGTTGTTAACACGAGAGCCCTTGAGGCACTAGATCTAGCAACTGTTTTCTGCTTCTTGCTCCTCCAAGAGATCAAGTTTCCTCCAATGAGAACACAATATTCAGAAGTGGACTTCCTATATTAATGTGCGACTTGGTGCATTCTTGAGATATCGAAGGATATGTATGATGGCATTCCAATGACTAACACATGGTTCCTTCAGGAATTGGCTAACCTCATTGACTGCAAATGTGATATTTGGTCTATTGATAGTGAGGTAATTAAGTTTGCTGACTAGACGATGATATCTTCCGGGGTCTTTCAATGGCTCCCCTTGACCCTAAAGAAGCTTCACATTAGGAAACTGCCTGAAGTATATGTTAAAAATGAGAGAGAAACACCTTAGAGAGAGAAACACCTTCGACAGAGAGAACCTCTTGAGAGAGAGAGTGCCTGTGAGAGGAAGAACTTACGAGAGAGATAGGCGGAGAGATAGTCCGAGAGTTAGAGGGAGAGGTACAGAGCCTTCCAATGACTATGGAAGAGTCTGTAGTCATGGAAGGGAGAGGGGGAGGAACAGCGAGGCATATTCCTCATGTCGTGGGTGCAAAGTCAGACACAGGAGTTACGGAGGTTTGCATAGTACGAGTCGCAGCGATTCTCTAAATAGAAGTTTAGGTTGCAGCCGAAGGGAACATCAACGAAACGACAAGAAATGCCTCCACAACGAAGTGAAATCTGAAGAGTGGACAAAGGTGACCAGCAGAAGGGAGGCAAGGAAAAGGAAGAAGTCGTCTTCAGAGAGTAACGAACTTCACAAGAAGGACTCGAGAGATAACTTGTCACCCAATCACCTCAGCTGGAGAAATAAGGAGGATATTACGTCCTATTACTTCTCTAATTTCACAGACGGGGTAAACGAAGTGAGGCTCTGGGAGAAGTTTAAGGCATGGGGTGACGTGCGGGAGATATTTATCGCAAAACGTCGGAACAAGGAAGGCAGAAGGTTTGGGTTCGTGAGGTTCAAGGGTGTTTCGGACGTAAAGTTCCTGGAGACGCAGCTGGACAACATCTTCATAGACGATCACAAGCTGTTCGTCAATCTTCCAAGGTTTGCTAGGTCAGCTACGCACCTTGAGAAAAATACAAAGACAGGGAATGGAGGGAAGCACAGAGAAGCTATCATTAATGGCCTAGAAACCAATAGAGCTCCTCGGGTGAGATCATATGCAGAGGTGGTGACAAAGAGAGGAGGTTCGGGAGGAAACATGAGTGGTGTAGGAGACACTCCACGTATTACCATCACACCTCATGAAGGTCGTGATTTCTGGTGCAATGGGGCATGGGTTGGTAGACTGAAGAAGTATATGTCTTTGGAGATGACGGAGAAGTGCGTATCATGGGAGTTAGGGTATAACATATGTACCAGACTCCTTGGCGATGACATGGTTCTTCTCACCGGCCTCACAGAGGACAAAGCTAATAAGCTTATCAAATCGGAGACTGAAGGTGGTAGCTCCCTCTTCTACTCCCTTGAAAAATGGAGACCGGGTTGTAGACCTATTAATCGGGCTGTGTGGATTCAAATATGGGGGTTCCCGATCGAAGTGTGGGACGTTCAAAATATGAAGCGAGTTATCTCCTTTATCGGAGACGTCATTGAAGCAGACGAAGACACGGAGGACCGGCACCGGTTGGATCGTGCGCGACTGCTGGTTCGAACACCATTGCCGCCGGCGATTATGAAGGAGGTCATGGTCTCTTGTGGGGATGAGGAATACAGGGTGCGCCTAATAAAGGAGATCAGCGACGGTGGACACGCCAGCAGAACCAGGAACCCTCTGGCCGGAGAGTGGACGGACGAGATCACGTCGGAGGAGGACGGCGACGCCGGAGAAGACGAAGACGATGACACTTCCTTTTCCTACTCACCGGAATTGTCATCTGCCAAAAACCGGCTACCTTCCGACCATCAGGTTCCTGTCTTACCCAATGGATCCTCCGACCAAGCTCCTGACCACCCACATCTGTTGGGTAATAACCCACAGGTCCAAAATTACACCGAGAAGTCAGCAGAGGCAGGGAACGCTAGTCTGGGGTATTTTTCGGCAAAGGTTAACCCTGGCTATTGTTGTGCAGAGAAGGCTCAGGGGATTGCTTCCTCAGAAGTGATAACCTCGGACTCTGATAGGCCTGCGCCTTACCAGTCTGACGCAGACCAAATTGGAAATTTTTTGAATCCTGCTCAGGATCCAAAAAAGATAGATAACCATGCTGGGGTATACTCGGGCTGTGCAACGGCTAAAGGTCCTCAACAAGCTAATCCTTCGTTGCAGACTAAAAAGCTTATCGGGCCAAGCCACAATCCGGGCCCAATAAAAAATACAGAGGGGTACAAATATGAATTTCAACCAGTCTTGGCCCAGTCAACAAAAAGGGATTCTGGACTATTCCTTAAAGTGTACGTGAGGCAGAGACACGGCCTAGCTAAAGCTTGTCTCCTTGAGCTGGAACCTGAACAAGCTAATAGCTCCAAGGAGGATAATACTATGGGTGGTTTAAATGATGCGTCTTCTGAAGGCCCAAATACCACTAAGTTACAGGCAGTTGAGGGGACTATTAACCAAGAAGAAAATCAGTTTGAAGACTGCGAAGAGGCCAAGCAGCAATGGATTCTTGCGAAGTCCATGGGCCTGAACCATGAATCAGATCCTGAAGGCATACACTCTTTCTCAGCTATGGAGTCTCGGGACAGGAGAGAAGCTTTGAAGATGGAAAACAGATATATTCAGAGATGAATATTCTGTCCTATAACATCAGGGGGCTAGGTAGAGGCCTTAAATGGGCTTCTATCAGGAATTTGGTGGGTAAATTTAACATAGATCTTCTGTGTCTGCAAGAAACTAAAAAGGATGTGTTAGACAAAGCTTCGTGTCAATTCTTATGGGGGCAATCTGATTTAGATTGGGAATGGCAGCCTGCCTTAAATGCTGCAGGGGGTTTGTTATGTGTTTGGGACAACAACAAATTCCAGGTTGATGTAAGGATTTCAGACAAAGATTTCATTATGCTGGGTGGTATATGGCTACCTCAAATGCAAAGAGTTGTAGTCATCAACATTTATGCTCCCTGTGATCATGCTGGGAAGAGACACCTTTGGCAGAATCTTAGCTCTAGAAAATTACAATTCCAAGACTCTTGTTGGTGCTTGGTTGGGGACTTTAACTGTATTAGGCATCCTCTAGAAAGATAGGGAGCTAACAATACTACTTCAGACTCTCAAATCATTCAAGACTTTAATGAATGGCTTGCTGATATGGAGGTGGAGGATGTTCCTTGCCTGGGTAAGCCTTTTACTTGGGTGAGGCCTAATGGAACTTGTAAGAGCAAGCTTGATAGAGTGTTGGTTTCAGATGGGTGGCTTGAATTATGGCCTGATACCTCTCAACATAATCTTGAGAGGAATTATTCTGACCATTGCCCTGTTATCCTCAAATCGAAGATCTCTAACTGGGGCCCAAAGCCTTTCAAGGTTTTTGATGGCTGGTTGCAGATAAAGGAGTACAATCAAGTAGTCAAAGAGTGTTGGTCTGCTTATCAACCCATGGGATGGGGGGGCCTTGTTTTAAAAAGCAAGCTTAAGAACCTTAAACAAAGGTTGAAATTGTGGAGTAAGGAGAACTCAGCAGACATATGCACCCAAATAAAGCAGCTTCAGCAGCATATGAATGAGCTGGAAAATTCTATGTCATCTCAACCTTCGGAGCAACAAATTAAGCAGTTGAGGGAAGTCCAATCTAAGCTTTGGGAGAAGGCTAACCTCCATGAGTCCATCTTGAGACAGAAAGCTAGAAGTAGATGGGTTAAAGAAGGGGACAGCAACAACTCATTTTTCCACAAACTTATCAACTACAGCAGAAGGAGAAATGCAATTAGGGGGCTGATGATTGATGGTTCTTGGGTTGAAGATCCTCTCTTGGTCAAGGCTGAGATCTTACAGCACTTTCAAAACAGATTCCATGAACCCCAGCTGCAACGACCTAGCTTAGATGGAGTTCAATTCAGTGTGTTGAATGCTTCTCAAAGGGACAGAATGGTTGAGCCTTTTTCTGAAGAGGAAATTACGCGAGCTGTGTGGAGCTGTGGCAAAGATAAAAGCCCTGGGCCTGATGGGTTTAATTTCACTTTTATCAAGCAGTTTTGGCAACAGCTCAAACCTGACTTTCTTAGGTTTCTCGATGAGTTCTTTGTTAATGCCTCCTTCCCCAAAGGCAGCAATTCCTCCTTTATCGCCCTCATTCCTAAACTGAAAGATCCCCAAGCTATCAATGATTTCAGCCCTATATCTCTCATAGGCTGCATCTATAAAATTCTAGCTAAAGTGCTGGCTGATCGGCTGAGAAAGGTCATGCCTTGTCTTATAGATGAAAGGCAGACAACATTTATAAAAGGCAGACATTTGCTTCATGGAGTTTTGGTGGCTAATGAGGTGATTGAGGAGGCTCGAAGATCCAAGAAGTCTTGTATGGTCTTTAAGGTAGACTTTGAGAAGGCTTATGATTCTGTTTCGTGGCAATTTCTCATTTATATGATGAAGAGAATGGGGTTTCATGAGAGATGGATTAGATGGATAAAGGCCTGCTTCTCTTCAGCTTCCATCTCTATTCTTGTTAATGGAAGCCCTACTTCAGAGTTTAAACCTCAAAGAGGGCTGCGACAAGGAGATCCTTTGGCCCCTTTTCTCTTTGATTTAGTGGCTGAAGGCCTAACAGGGCTTATGAGGCAAGCAGTATCTCAAAACTGTTTCAAAAGCTTCCTGGTGGGGAAGAACAAGGTTCCTGTGGATATCCTGCAGTATGCTGATGATACTGTGTTCTTTGGAGAAGCTTCCATGGAGAATGTTAGGGCTGTGAAGGTCATTCTCAGAAGCTTTGAGATGGTCTCTGGGTTGAGAATTAATTTCACTAAAAGTCAGTTTGGTGCCATAGGTCAAGCTGATGGGTGGTGCAATTCTGCTGCTGCTTATCTTAACTGTGATATGTTACAGCTTCCTTTCTGTTACTTAGGGATTCCTATTGGTGTAAATCCAAGAAGAAGGGTGGTTTGGAATCCAATTATTAACAAGATTGAGGCAAAGCTGAGCAAATGGAACCAGAAGAATATTTCTATGGCTGGTAGAATTACTCTTATTAATGCTGTTCTAACAGCATTACCTCTGTTTTTTATGTCCTTTTTCAGGATCCCCTCAGCTGTTATTAATAGGATCTCTGCCATTCAAAGGCAATTCCTTTGGGGAGGTAATCCAGAAGGGAGGAAGATTGCTTGGTTATCTTGGAGTCTTTGCTGCACTCCTAAAGATAAGGGAGGTCTGGGGATTAAAGATATTAAAACCCTCAATAAAGCACTTCTTTTCAAATGGAAATGGTTGCTGTTCCACCAATCGGATCAACTCTGGAACAGAATTCTGGTATCTAAATACAATGGCTGGAGGGGATTGGGCCGGGGACCTCACAAACATTTCTTTTCTAACTGGTGGGCTGACTTAAGGGCCATTACTCAACATCAGAGTATGTCTGCTGCTGATAATCAAATCTGTTGGAAGTTGGGTAGAGGTGATCAATTTCTCTTTTGGGAGGATCCTTGGGGCGACGAGGGAATTCCTCTTAAAGATCAATTTCCTGAGCTGTTTAGAGTTTCTTCCCAAAGACATTCCAAGGTGGCTGAGATGGGATCTTGGACTGAGAATGGTTGGGTCTGGAACCTGTCTTGGAGAAGGAATCTCTTCGATAATGAGCTGCAGTCAGCATCTAACTTCATTGACCAAATCCATGCTTGTAGTCTAAATACCAACCTGGAAGACACCTGGACTTGGAGAGCTGAAGCTAATGGAGAGTTCACAACTAAATCTACTTACCAAGTTCTTCAACCTCAGCTGGATGATCAAGGTCAGTTCGAAGGGTTCTAGCAACTCTGGAAGCTGAAAATTCCTCCTAGGGCTCTTTCCTTCGCTTGGAGGTTGCTTTGGGATAGACTCCCTACCAAGGATAACCTGGTTAAGAGACAAATTCAGGTTGAAAATGACCTTTGCCCTTTCTGCCACAGTCAACCTGAATCTGCACCTCACCTCTTTTTCAAATGTGATAAGATTATGCCTATTTGGTGGGAATTCTTCTCTTGGGTCAATGAAGACAAGGTTATCCACTGCAGGCCTATGGATAACTTCCTCCAACACTATTCTGCAGCAGCTTCAAAGGCTTCTAACAATAGATGGAAAATGTGGTGGGTAGCAGCTACAATCTCAATTTGGAGACTCAGGAATGATATGATATTCCATAATCAATCCTTTGACATCTCTAAGTTGACAGATAGTATCTTATTCCTTTTATGGACTTGGCTGAGGGGTTTGGAAAAAGATTTCAAGACTCATTTCCATTGCTGGTCTTCAAGAATGTCTCTAGCTTTTAGCTAGTGTGACCCCTAGTAGGGTGTTGTTTCTGTAGGGTGGTTGTTTTTTCTGTTTTACAGACCTAGCTACTTGTATCTTGTAGTAACTCTGGTACTTTTTTAATCAATATATATATATCTTTGCTTTCCAAAAAAAAAAGCTTCACATTAGGATCCACAAGAGTGTCGCTTGGGCGACAATCGAGCATACTAGTCTCAGTCAGAATGTCTATAGCATACTTCCGTTGGGAAATGACTGCCAGATGAGGATTGGGTAACTTCAATGCCCTGGAAGTACCTGAGCGGACCCAAGTCCTTGGTCTGAAACTGATTGTGGAGGTGAGACTTGAGGCGAAGAATACCATTAGAGTCATCGCCAGTGATGACGATGTCATCAACATAAACAACTAGATAGATGCATAGGCTAGACGGTGAATGGGGGGAAAATACCAAGTGATCAGTTTCACGAGTCATTCCAAACTCAAGCAGAGTGGCGCTGAAATGACCAAACCAGACACGGGGAGATTGCTTCAAGCCATAAAGAGAAAGTCAAAGTCTATAGACAAGGTATGACTCGCCGGAAACTGTAAAACCAGGGGCTGATCCATGTATAGTCTTCTTGCAAGTCACCATGTAGGAAGACATTTTTGATGTCCAACTAGTGAAGTGGCCAATGTCTGATGGTGCCCATAGCAAGAAAAGGACAACCAAGAACAAATAAGACAAAATTTAATGAAAGTTGTGGAAGAGGATGTGTTTGTTTGATGCCTTGGACTTTAATTTGAGAGCTATTTGCGAGAGTAACATAAGGCAAGATGTTCGAAAAAGTCAAGGAAGAAAAAAGAGTTCAGTTACTTGTCATATGATCAGAGGCACCAGAATCAAGAATCCAAGATCCAATAGAGGAGGACTGAAACAAAAGTTACAAGATTACTAGATTGAGCCACAGAGGTAACAGGTGATGCAGGTTCGTTGGCTGCTCGAAGCTTATTATATTCAACAACAGTGATAGTAATATTTGAAGCAAAGGTGATGACTTGGGCTACATTAATTGACCGGGACAGTTCTCTAGCTTTGATGTGGCAATCAGTTTCAATATGACCCCAATTCTTGCAGTAGTGACAGCGAATACCACATCCACCACCACCACGTCCTCCACGATAGGAGGAATGAGAGACAAGGGCAGAGGAATCTTCGACAGACGTGGAAGAAGGTCGAAAGGTTTGTGGAATGGTGAGACGCAACAACTGGTCCTGATCTAAGTCATAGTTATGAATCGTGGGAGTCAATAAAATCGGATTATGGACTGCCTGAAGGTCCGGTGTGAGTCCAGCAAGAGCAATCACCATGAAGAACTGTCCGTGTTGTTTGTAAAAGGTCTCTGCATCACTAGTAAAGGGCATAAGAGTGGAATATTCCACAATTAAACGGTCCAACTTACCAAGGTATGATTGCATGTCCATGTTCGCCATCTTAATGTTAATTAGGCTGGTGAGTACACTGTAGAAGCGATGAACATCGTTGGAATAAACTTTCTTGGCCTTGGTCCCCACATCATAAGAGGTTGTAAAAGCTTGGTATTGTGCTTGGAGATTAGGAACAAGAGAAAACCAAAGAACATTGCATGAAGAAGCACCAATTTGCTTCCAACGAGCTCGGTTGTCAGTTGGAACATCTGTCGATTTTGTTGTCAAGTGATCGGTGCGGCCTTGGCCTTGGAACCATAACTGAACAGCAGCGGCCCAAGTGCTATAGTTAGTCCCAATGAGTTTTTCGCACGGGATCAGTGGAATAGTGGTAAAGGTCACAACGGAAGTCGTGGTAGATTTGGTAGTCATGATAAAAGTACCAAAAAGCAGTCAAAACAACCAAATGTCGTCAAATGGTAGCCAAACGAAGGGGAGAAGAATGGCGGGAGGGTCGACGGAGGAGGGTGAGTCGGAAAAACACGTCATGGACGGAGATGGTGGAGGCGCGTGAACTTCACGCACTGGAGTGTGGCGGCAAACATGGTTGCGATAGTCGACGTTGGGTTCACCGGAGAGGGGTGCTCCTGGTCAGAGGGTCTCACTGGCGTGATGACAATGCGGTGCCAGGGCAAGGGCGCTCGCAGCCTGTGTGTTACTGTTCACACGGAAAAGGGGGGTTGTGGCAAAGAGAAGAGGAACCCTAAAGCTCTAATACCATATAAAACGGGTTTCTGTAATTGTGTGCATGTTTCACAGAAATGATCCTTTATTCATAGTGAGATTGGTTTACAATATATGGAAACATAATATTCCCTAATAATCAGCTGCAGATATTTCCTAATTACAAATCATATCTTTAATAGGACTAACAACTTGGGCATATTTTTGTTATGGAGTATTCTCTTCTGTAGTTTATGGATACATTCATAGTTACTGCAAATGGCCTAGGTTGCTGGATTGCCATTCTAGCTTTCTGGCATGGTTTGACAGTATGTGATTGATTGACTGTGGTTTGATGGGTTGCAAGACACTTTTGAACTAAAGCATTATTCATGTAACAAGGTGATGTTCCCCCGTATTTTTTGATGGGAAGAGTTATATTAGACATATGCATTATGTAAGCATATCATTAGCAGCTTAGCTTTCCTCTGTGATTCAGGTTTCTCATGTATCCTGGTCTTGTGTGCTTCAGCCAGTGGTTGTTTTAGCAAAATATCCACTTTCTATCTCTTTCTCCTTGTCTTTATAGCAGATAGCCAGATAGGATCTGTTTGATCTGTTGTATGGAACTTTGGTTTGTTAAAATGTTAAAGTTGTTCATGGTATCTTCATTATTCCAGGTCTACTAAATACTAATGGTAGACTGTGTCTGTGTGCTAGAGAATGATCATGATTCATGAATAATTTCTGATTGTTGAAATTACATTTGTGTTCATATAAAAATTATCTGCTTCCATCTGACATTATTATGTTTGACCAGACTTTTTTTCATAACTTCCTTTTGATTGCAGATACAACTTAATATTGGAAATCCTGATAAGTCTATTATATTACGGTCTTCCAGCTCAAGGGTTGAGTTTCCTGGATATCGGGCAGTTTTTACGGTATGGTTAGTTGCTGATGCTGGCAGCTTATAATCTGTAACTACTTATATACCAGTTGACAATACCCAAAATAATAATGATTTTACATTTTGAATTTTTTATTACTATTGTTATTTTCTATTAAATAAATTGTTTAATTTTACTATTAGGATTGTTTTGAGTGTAAGTACCATTTACTTGCTACTGGGAAAACATATATTGCAATTTTATTGTTTTTTGTGTAAAAGTAAATTTCCAAAGTTACATGATATAAAGTGTGTTTTCTACTTAATAGATAATATCATGTTTTGATGTTGAACAAGATCTCAAAAATTGGAGTTAAAATGTTTTGGAAAGACTTTCTTTCTTGTTTGGTATATGCATGCAAGGTTACTCCAGAATTTCCAAATCCCGAAAGAAACATATAATTTAGCATGAATATGCAGGTGGTTCTATTTTGTATGCATTACCTGATAAAAAGAGACTGAATGATTTCATTAAGCTCATATTTGATTCAAATCTATATAATTATGAGAGGTTACCTGCTATTTAGGTCAAGTTGAAGGCCCAAAAATGGTTTTGTATCTCTACTAATTTCAGCTGTGGTAGAGAATGTCCACATGTACCTTTAATATAAGAAACTAAAACTGATGTGTTTCCTGACTTACGTGTGATTTTTCCTTCCTTCTAGGACATTGTTACTGAAGCTGTTCAAGATAAAGACAGTGATGAATTCAGCCGTGATCAAACATTTGGAGTACTAAATTCCTTGAAGGTAATATTTCTGAAAGCTTAATTTATATAATTTATACTATTGAAAACAATTTCATGCCTTCTCCATATGGCAGTCTGCCCTTTCTGTTTATTTAGATAGGATGCTGTTCTTGGCTTCCTTATAACAGTGTCTTATGTTAGAATGTAGGCTTGTGCCTAACTTAATCTCGAAAGCTAACTTATAGGATGAGGGTTACCTCTCACTTATATATTCTATTTTGGCCTTATCTCTAGCAATACACCCCCTCATGTGTGGATAACATGGTGGATGACCTTTTGAATGGATCTATGATAGACTTTAATACCATCTTAGAATGTGGGCTTGGGGCTGATTCAACCCCAAAAGCTAGTTCATAGGTGAGAGTTGCCTCTCACTTATATACTTTATTTTGGCCTTATCTCTAGTCAATGTGGGACTTGGGATTTTTCCAATACAAATCAAGTCACTAATTATAGTAACGACTATCTTATAGGTATTAACATGAGTCTTTCAATTATAACCATGTCTAAAACATGCTATTTAACAGTGCTGTTAGGTGAAATCTCAATAATATTTTATATCTCTATCCCTCTCCCTCACGCAATTGCCCTTTGGGCTTAAAGTGTGGACGTGTATAGGTCCATTATCCCTTGTACTGAAATTTGCTTTACTTGGAACAATGAGGGAAACAATTATCAAACTCTTGACCACTTACTCCATAGAGGGATTTTGACACCATGTCAAGGATAAACTTCCCTAAACCTTTAGATATTAGATGGTGGCTCAAGAATGTTTTCATGTCTCTGAATAACCTTTTCCCTTTGGTAATTGCTCTCACTTTTTCTTAGGCTAGCTTTGCTATGCATCTGTTTTGTTTCTTTAATCTGTGAATACCATGTATGATGCTGAAAGTCGTACAAGTCAACAGGACATGAACATATTTGTGACATAATTACTCTCGATTTATACCCTAGCATTTATTGATGCCATAATCTTTGCAATACATCCCTTCATTAACTTTTATTTTATAGACAGGGGATCCATTACATGTGGTTCAGACTGAACCTAATCAGCACCATACACAACCACCACCACGGTACTCTGAAGCATCATTGGTAAGTCATCTTGTTTCTGTCTTTAAGATTAAACTGTTTACTTTTAGAAAATGTGTTTTTGTTTCTTGTTTTCACTTTTAATTGCATATTTGCCACTTTATTTTCATTTTGTTCTTGTTTTCAAACACAAGTTACTGTTTTAAGCTTATCCATCACGTTGTTGGCTATAGCTAATAACTCTTTGTCAAGCCTATGCTGTCGGCTTGTGCACAGGAAAGTTATAATTGGAATTTTGTTAATTTGTTATAAAGGATTCTGGTTCATGATTTCATGTTGAGACCTATTTTTGGCAGCATATGCATATGGTAAAACTTTCAACATGTTCATATGATTTATAATATTGACTTATCTAAAATAAATAGATTTGTTGCAACATAGTTCACCATGAATTGGATTTCATTAAAACATTATTGCTGGCAAGGAGGATGGCAGACAGCGTTCATTTCTTTTGCTCTGTGTCTTGTTTTCTCTCTTGAAGATTTACCCAATTATATTATAGGTTAAGAAACTTGAGGAGCTTGGGATTGGAAGGCCATCAACATATGCATCCACAATAAAAGTTTTACAGGTATTTTACTTCTGGAACAATGTAATACCATGACCATTCCATAGCGTATCTCATTTATCATATCACATCAATTCTAACAATTTAAATTGTAAGTTGTGACTTAGTAAGATAATTGTATAAGTTGTTTAGGTCTTTGATTTAGCGAAATTGTTAGGACACAGGGTGGAGAGTCAGACGATTTTCCCATCACAATTGGTTTGCATCAAGGGTCAACCCTTAGCCCCTACCTTATTACCTTAATTCTGGATGTCCTCACGGAACAAATCCAAGAGATAGCGCCGAGATGCATGCTTTTTGCAGATGACATAGTCCTCCTTGGAGAGTCGAGGGAGGAGTTGAATGAGAGGTTGGAAACTTGGAGACGAGCTCTAGAAACACATGGCTTTCGCCTAAGCAGAAGCAAATCAGAGTATATGGAATGTAAGTTCAACAAAAGAAGGAGGGTTTCTAACTCAGAGGTGAAAATAGGAGACCATATTATCCCTCAAGTCACACGGTTTAAATATCTTGGGTCTGTAATACAGGATGATGGGGAAATTGAAGGGGATGTGAATCATCGCATTCAAGCAGGATGGATGAAATGGAGAAAAGCATCGGGGGTGTTATGTGATGCAAAGGTACCGATCAAGCTAAAGGGAAAGTTTTATCGGACTGCGGTAAGACCGGCGATTTTGTACGGAACAGAATGTTGGGCGGTCAAGAGCCAACATGAGAATAAAGTAGGTGTAGCGGAGATGAGGATGTTGCGGTGGATGTGTGGTAAGACTCGACAGGATAAAATTAGAAACGAAGCTATTAGAGAGAGGGTTGGAGTAGCGCCTATTGTAGAGAAGATGGTGGAAAATAGACTTAGGTGGTTTGGGCATGTAGAGAGAAGACCGGTAGACTCTGTAGTGAGGAGAGTAGACCAGATGGAGAGAAGACAAACAATTCGAGGCAGAGGAAGACCCAAAAAGACTATAAGAGAGGTTATCAAAAAGGATCTCGAACTTAATGATTTGGATAAAAGTATGGTACTTGATAGAACATTATGGCGGAAGTTGATCCATGTAGCCGACCCCACCTAGTGGGATAAGGCGTTGTTGTTGTTGTTGTTTTTTTTTAGGAACTCAGGGTTTGATTTTTTTTTTTAAACCTGTTTGATAAGCAGTTTTTGAAAATTGTTTTAAAAAATATCTCCTGTTTTTAAAATGAAAAAATCAGAACATCTCTAAGCTGTTTTAGTTTTTTACTCGTGGTTTTCTATTACTTATGTTCTTTCTCGTAGTGTTTTTCATCTTCTTCTCTCATTCTTACTTTCTAATATTAGTTATAAAAATTGCTTTATAAAATAGCTTCTAAAAACTAAGAAACAAAAACACACCCTTTGTTGTGACACCCTCTACCCCTCAAATAATACTAACAAAGGAATACAAATTCAAATATTAATTAAAAGTATTTTTTTTTAAAACATTTTTAAATACAAGCCTTTCAAAGGGATAAAAGGTTCACAATCCCTTTCTTCTACATCATATTCAAACTTGTCCGAATAAATAATAAAGTGATCGGCTCGAACAAGGCCGTCTGAGACTTCATACAATTAATATAAAACCTTATACCCCAATGTCACATCCTATCAGAGCGTTGTGTCTCGACGTCCTTTAGCACAATATTCCTTAAAGCAGTTCACCTAGTCATCTGCTCCCCCGAACACAGAGTTCAAGATCATCACAGGATCCAAACACAAACAATAAATCGGGAGTGAGTTATCACATTCCTAACTAATAGAGAAACAAGACAACTAGATATACATATCATATAAACCAAATAAAACTTACTTACACGTAATTCCACCACTTTGTCATTCAAAATTCACTTTTCATCAATCAATCACACTTTTCAATCATCAATCACATTACATAGGAATCACACGCTCTGATCAAGACATAATAACACCTCAATTTCATAATAAACAATTAGCAAGCGCAAGAGACAGTTATGCTAAGACTCAAGCCTATATGCAATGTGGTACCATGTCAGTGAAAAACCACCCTGAGGCGCTTAGGAGTACATAACAAGACACACCACACAATGGGTTTGTCAGGTCACTCTCACTAAGTAAGATCATAGGGAGACCAGTCAGGGTCACGATGTTTTGCGAGAATGCTCCAACCATATGGGATCAGCATAGGCTTAAAGGAGCACTCAAACCCGATGACCCCCAAGGCCTACACTCCGAAGAGTCCGTCAGGGCCTCTCCCTCCTGATTCAGGTCCAACCCCTAAAATCATTTTAGCACACAGACACTGCTAGTGAATTATACAATACCCACGACCTCACACTCGTGTCTTAAACACGTACAACATATTGCGCTACAATTTAACACTGGTTCCTAAACAAGAACCTACACTTTCTCTTTAACACTGGTTCCTAAATAGGAAACCTACACTTTCTCTTTAACACTGCGCATTTACACTTTTCTCAAGATAACACTGGTCGGGTTATTGTACAATTCACAGCTTACAACACAAATAATGTCACATCAAGAATTAATCACACATTTATTCACAACCAAAACTCATTCACAATTTCACATCTCATAATGTCACAATCCACCATCACATGTTTACACGTATCTCACAAATTAACACATGTTCAACTTTACACTTATACTCAACCTCAATAACAATATTATAATCTCAAAGCAACATGTTATTCTGCAATTCATCACATACTCACAATTTGAATCATCATTTCATATCCTCAATATAACAATTTATATAAAAGACCATCACAACATGAGGATTAAAACCCCTCAAATAATATTACACAATTATATCAAAATCATAGGTCGAAACATACAAATATCAAGAGCACAATTTATCAAGCAATCTTCATTAGGACATCAATATTTTATTTATAATCATAAAGGAAAAAATTGTAATTTAACAAACATCCCAAAATAAAACCCCAATTTAATCCTCTAAGGATCCCTAGACATGTTCTCACTAATCCCCAATTGTGAGTAACTCATCTCTTACCTCTGAGCGGACTCACGTGTCTTCAGCCAGCGATAGCAACATCTCTAGCGGTTTCCTGAAATTCTTTCAATTATTCCTCTGACTGCTCCGATAGAATTCCCAAACGTCAGAGAGACGGAGAAGAGATTGAAACCTCCACTTGTACTGTCTTCATGCGATTCCTTTTTCTCCCTCCACGAATATTATATCGCAAAACCCAACGGTGGAAGCGTGCGGAATTGAATTTCGAACAACATATCCAAATTTCATGGAAATCCAACGGCTAACGAAACCGGGATCGTAGTTTTACCGAGACAGTTTTTGGGTTTCTGCGGGAAATTAAAATGCTACAATGCGAAGGGTTTTCCTCTAAGCTCAGATATGATTTTGAAATTCCCAACGGTTAAAATGTTCGGAATTGGGTTGCGAACATGATACTCAAATTTCACGACGATCCAACGGTGAACGGGTTTGAGATCGTCGTTTTTCTGAGACTGGTTTGGTGGGCTGCGGGAAAAAGAAAGGGTTTTGAGAGGAGAAGGAGAAAAACGAAAATGAGGCCAAAAGGAGGTAACTGACTTAACATAACTATTTATACCTAGGGTACTCAGCCTATTATTTACTCTATATTTATTTATTTATTTATTTTTACTAAAAAGTTTTTTTAAATTTATTTACGAAAAATTGGGATGTTACATTTGTCACTTAGGCTTAGCTCAGCTCCTTTGCTCCATTATTACTCTGCACCAGATCAGAAATTTGTAGAGGTAGAGGCTCAATTAACCGATGAATCCATCTAATAGCATGTTTAGATTAGATTATTTCAAGGTGACTAATCACTTATTTTTCAAAAGCTCTTCAAAATAAGTTTAGCCAAACACGCTCAAATTCCATTAACAGTTCCCATCATAGGTAGTTTGTGCTCATAAAATTTCTAACAGTTGCTCATTCCTTCATGTTATTTGGTTAAAAATAATTGTGACTTCTGAATTCATGATCATTTGGTATTTGTATGATCAAAGAAGTGTTGCTTCAGGTTTTCAGCCATTATTGATAGCTTAAGGTTGTGAAATGAAATGATTGTGTACTGCAATAAGTGTAGTTTTATTTAAACCTGACGTGAGTAATTTCTCATCCATTCATTATAGAACACATTGGTGTCATATAAAACAGAAGCACCCTGAACACAAAAGAAACCTTCAGCATCCAACAAGCAGATCCTTGTACTAAGACCACAACTAAAGTAAAAAAGTCATTTATCAACACTTACATATTGTGGTTTGTGACTTCTGATTGTATTTGTTGAGCTTGTGGTGCAGTGATAGTTCTGTATTGAAACAATTAATGATGTTCCAAAGTAGAATTGAGAATTCAACCTAGTATAACAAACAACTTACCATTTTTTTTTTATTATCGATCCTCCTCAAAAACTTAAATTTATGGTTTTGATGCATGTGAGGTTCTCTTGTTGCTTTTGTCACTTTGTTTCTATATGTATACTGCATCTTGCATTGAAAATTTATCAATATGCAACTGTTTACTTCTCAATCTATGTTTGATAGAATTCTGAGTCCTAAATTTTTTGTTCCTCCAGGATAGAAACTATGTGACAGTAAAAAGTCGAGTTCTGTCTCCAGAGTTTCGTGGTTGCATGGTAAGCTTTGGGCTATTTTCGAATTTATTGTTTTGTTTGGATGAAAATAATAGTTACATTCTTGTAATATTTAATTAATATACCCCCAGAGAATATTCCAAAGTTTGTCCTACTACACACCTCTTCTGCTCCTGACTTATAGGGGAATATGATAATTTTTCCTTTTCTGTTTCAAATCTAGGTTTGTTCGTTGCCTATTTTTCTTTGCAGAAATTTTATATAAGCTACAATATGTGATGTGTATTTTATGCAATTTTTTGGGTGATGTTTAGGTTTCAGCTTTTCTGTCGCATCATTTTTCAGAGGTCATGGACTACGGTTTTACTGCCGATATGGAAACCGAGGTATCTACTATGATTGTGTCCTGGCCCCATTTGATCTCTGTATTGTTTTTGTATTTTAAACGAAGATGACAATGTGATTAAATCCAATGGTATTCACAGACATTGCCTAGATTGGGTACAACCATTGGGTATGAACATGAACATTAAAATTTCTATTTGCATGGGTATGGTTACTGTTCGGGTCCTTTGTTTTTTAAATGCCCGTATGAGTACAGATACTCTAGCACCCTACAAGTACCTATCCAATGGTACCCACAGACATTGCCTAGATTGGGTACAACCATTGGGTATGAACATGAACATTAAAATTTCTATTTGCATGGGTATGGTTACTGTTCGGGTCCTTTGTTTTTTAAATGCCCGTATCTGTACAGATACTCTAGCACCCTACAAAAACCTATCCATTGTCATCCTAAATTTTAAAGCTCAGAAACTGTACCGCTATTGTAATTTGACAAGGTCCCTCACTATTTTTAATTGATTCTTTTGTCTATGGTTTGATCTAGTTGGTTGTTGTTATTTTCCTATTATTATTTTGTATTTTTTAATTTATCTCTCATTCTTGATTCAGCTGGATAATGTTTCTGGTGGATTAACTGAATGGAAAGGCCTCCTTAGAGACTATTGGACACGATTTAAATCATATTGTGAGCGTACATCTAATGTTCATATTCATCAGGTGTGACTTCTCTCTTTGCTCAAGGCTTGAAATTTGGATATCTAAAATTTTAACTTTGTTGCTATGCTCTATTGGCAATTTCAAATATTTCTCAATGCACTGTTTATGCTCACGTATTCAGTATTTTTTTTTTTGGTTATCTACTAATGAAATGGTTTTATGTTTGCAGGTTGAGAAGATGTTGGAAAAAAAATTTGGCGATTATTTATTTGCTTCTCTCCCAGATCAGAGCCGGGTGTGTCCAAGGTAAGTTATTCCATGTATGGATTGAATTGAATTAGGGAGGTTATTAGAAAATGTTGCTAGATCAAGTGCTAAAGTAGAATTTTTTTTTGGAAGGCGAAATATATATTATATTATTGATTTAGATAAAACAGTACAAGTGCTAAAGTAGAATACTGAGCAATGATGCTCCTTGCATGTGAGTTCTTATGATTAAGTCTTAGAAGAGTTGAAATTTTGTGAGATTAGGAATATGAACTCCGGAATGCATTCATTTTAGCCTTCCATGAACAAATAAACCAAATATAGAAATTAATTGCCACATCATTTGTAGGGGAATTAAATCGGGTTCAGTTAGCTATCATCTCATTTGTAAATTCAGATGACCAGCTGGTTGATTTACTCGCTGAATATCTTCAAGAACCAATAATATCTTATATTTGCATCTAGCTGGATGCTTTTGACATCTATGCTTCACCTTGAGGAGTTTTGGAAATTACACTTCAACTAAAAATGCTCAAAAGATAATGAAACTGTGATTTTGTTAATAAGATTGCAACTAAAAACTGTTTCAGTTTTACAGTCTCTGTGATTCATTTGTAGTTGGGCTGGTGGCAGGTAACTAAAACTAACTCTGCTGATTCAACACTAGAGCTGTGCCAACATTTGACAGAGAAGACTCTAATACTGATAACTGAGGGACATATGAACTTGTTTTGGAATGTTATCGTTATACTGGGCCAATTTTGTACTGTGATTATGCTATGCTGATTTATTTATTTGAAGAAAATGATGTTGATTGCATTCATTATATGGTTCTGAGTTTGTTGGTCAGATTTCCCCTTGATATGTTTTGATTGAACTTGTTTCAGTTGTATGGAAGGCACACTTATTTTTAAAGTAAGTAGATTTGGTGCTGGCTACTTTATAGGCTGTGATCAACATCCTAGGTGCAAGTGAGTATTTTATTGCATATTTATTTTGTAGGTTCTTGTTCTGACCTAACTGATATGTGATTTATGCAGTGTTGTACATGTTATGTACTACATTGCACATGTTATATACTGTTAGTTACACATTTGGAAGAATGGAGTATTTAAAAATTGTGTTCTACTGATGTGAGGAGATAATATGATTTCAGTCCTGTTATGATTCTTATAATAGAAATAAACTATAAAGCAAAAGTCTGTGGCATTGCAAAGTCTTAAAATTTGGGCTTAGGGCCTAACTAAGCCCCACATTGGCTTGTAAAGTGAGGACTGCCCAAGCTTTATAAGCTATATTTAAGCCATATCTCTAGTCGTTGTGTGTTGATGAACTGATATTATTGATATCATAACAGAAAATGTAATTGGCCAATTGAATCTCTGAGAGCACTAACTGATACTTATAGTCAGAGACTCTAACAAACTCTAATTATCTATTATCTCTAAATTATCTATTATCTCTAATTCTAAAAGATTATCTATTATAACTAACTGACAGCTGTACTAACTTACAGGGGTTGACTCTAACGGATAGAGTTAACTTACAGAGTATACACTCACACCCCCCACAAACTTAATGGGACTGAGAAAAAAAGGGAGCTCAGAAACATTAAGTTTGGAACTTAGAAAAGAAAATCTAGCAGAATACGTTGAACAATCAGCTTCTTGGACAGGACTTTTTCTCTGACAGAGAAGAGATCCAACTCCATATGCTTAGTTTTAGCACGAATAACTGGATTATGAGCCATCTGCACAGCACTGGAATTATCACAAAGCACCATAGGAGTAAGATGAGGAACTTCAAGTTCACTGAGTTAAGTCTGAATCCACAAAATAGCAGCTGTAGCAGCTGCAAGGCTCCTGTACGCAGCCTCAGTACGTGAGCTAGAGACCACTGTTTGCTTTCTAGACCACCAAGAAACCAAATTGGGACCATTATAAATTGCAGCACCAAAAGTAGGCCTTCTGTCATCAGGGTCAGCTGCCCAATCAGAATCACAAAGTGCTCTAATGGAGAAGGATTGATGTAGTCCAGTGACGAAAAACCAATCAGAATCACAAAGTGCTCTAATAGAGGGGCAGGACGAAAAACCAAACCATGATGAAGGTGACCATTGAGATACCTGAGAATCCTTTTTACAGCAGTCCAGTGACTCTCAAGAGGAGAAGACATGAACTGGAAAACCTTATTTAAAGAGTAGCTTAGTTCAGGATGAGTTACTGTGACATATTGTAAAGCACCAGCAATGGACCTGTAAAAGGAACCATCCTTCATAGGTTCAGAGCCATGCTTTGACAGTTTGCAGCTGGATGCCATAGAAGAATTATCTTAGAAGGGGTTTTTTTGACCTTTTTTGTTCAGCTCCTGTGCTTTTGTCTTCTCTAGTTGGGTTTGGCATATCATTGCCTCTGTAACTTCTTGTTCTGTATTTCAGTACACCTAGTACTGAATCTTACTTCTAATACAATATTGATTTTTGCTGTGCAAAAAAAAAAAAAAGATCCCTGATATATGTTGACCGAGTCATCATCAATGACCCATTGGACAGAGAACGAACCTCAATGCCCAAAAAGTAATCCAATATCCCAAGATCTTTCAGAGCAAAAGTACCATTAAGCTTGTCCACTAACTCCTGAACCAGGGAGGTAGAACTTCATGTGATGATGTCATCAACAAACACCAGAATATACACACTTGCTGTGATGATGTCATCAGATTTAGTGTTGTAGATGAAAAGAGAAGGGTCACACTTGCTGTCAGTAAACCCAAACTGAAGCAAAGTGGATTTTAACCTCTCAAACCAAGCTCGGGGAGCTTGTTTGAGACCATATAGAGCTCTTTTTAACTCTCAGACCAGAGATTTGTCTGAGGATTCAAATCCTAGTGGTTGAACCATATACACATCTTCTAGTGTTGTAGATGAAAAGAGAAGGGTCACACTTGCTGTCAGTAAACCCAAACTGAAGCAAAGTGGATTTTAACCTCTCAAACCAAGCTTGGGGAGCTTGTTTGAGACCATATAAAGCTCTTTTTAACTCCTAGACCAGAGATTTGTCTGAGGATTCGAATCCTAGTGGTTGAACCATATACACTTCTTCTAGGAAGCCATTTAGAAAAACATTGTTGACATACAATTGCAAAAGAGGTCATTTATAAGTGAGGGAAAGTGTAAGAATAATTCTGATAGTCCCAGGTTTAATCACTGGAGAGAAGGTTCCATGGAAGTCAAAGCCAAACTTTTGGTGGAAACCCTTTGCCACCAGCCTAGCCTTATACTTATTGATACTGTCATCAGAATTTTCTTTGATTCGAAATACCCTTTTACAGCTAATAGCAGTTCTGTTAGAGGGTAAAGAAACTGGAGACCAGGTGTTGTTGTTTTCAAAGGCATCAAATTCATCTTTCATAGCAGCAAGACACTTAGGATCCTGTAATGCTAGTTTAACAGATTAAGGTTCAGCATGTGCTAGAAGCGAAGTGGGATTAATCCTAGGTTGAACTATCTATTATCTATTATCTCTAATTCTAACAGATTATCTATTGTAACTAACTGACAGCTGTGTAACTAACTGACAGCTGTACTAACTAACAGGGGTTGACTCTAACAGATAGAGTTAACTTACGGAGTATACACTCACAATGTGGGACTAAACCACCATCATTAAGACTACAACCCCAAAGATGCTGGAAACTATGGTGGGCTATGGGTTGACCTCAATTAAGGTGGCTTTCCAACACTGCTCTTCATGCCCAGGGCTACCGGCTTGGAGTGTGGCAAATGTAGGTGGCCCAACAATGGATCTAGAATAGGTTTTGATACCATTTTAGAATTTGGGCTTAGGACCTAACTCAACTCCACAAACTGACTTTTAAGTTGAGGAGTGCCCCAACTCTATAAGTTATATTTAAGCCATGTCTCTAGTCGATATGGTACTAAATCACTACCATTGAGCCTGCAATTACGACATCCCCCAAAGAGGCTGCAACTAAGACAGGTTAGGGGTTGACCTTAATTAAGGTGATTTTCCAACACAAAGATATTTACTTATGTAATGTGAAGGGAAATTTGAGGATACAAGTCGACATCATGATCATACATAAATCCACCCAAAACTGAAAAAATAAATGGATGAAACTTTGCATGTGAACCCCCATTTGATCTACTATTACAAGTCAAATTTGTTCCTAACGATATGCTTAAAATTATATTGTTCATTGCCTGATGTGTTGTTCCCTTTGACAAGCAAAACATTTTGACTTGAAATAGTAAATATCAGAGTTTCACAACAGGGAAAAGAACAAAACAGAGAATAGTAAAACTAATCTTATTGATTCAGAAAAGGTTTTTTCTTAATACAATTACAAAAGAGGTATTTATAAACCTCTAGACCTTGAAGCTAATCACAAACTAACTAACAACTAACAAAATTCTGTTAGTGAAAGTAAAGTAGTTAGCTTATACTAACTGTCCTAACAGTCCTTCAATAACTGTTTGTAACAGTTATTTTTATACATTTATTCTAATACCCCCCACAAACTGAAGGGGAAGGTTTTTCTAAAGAAAAAATGCTTCACATTGAGTTTGTCCCTCAGTACTTCAAATCTTGTTGAGGAAAGTGGCTTGGTTAAGACATCTGCCCATTGGTCTAAGGCAGGAAGATGCACAAATGAGAGCTGTTTGGCCAAAACTTGTTCTCTTACAAAAAAGACATCAATTTCCATATGCTTTGTTCTACTATGGAACACTGGATTGTGAGCTATGGACACTGCACTTTGATTATCACAGTAAATCACAGGAGTTTGAAGAGAAATGTGTAATTCTGTTAGAAGAGTTCGAATCCAGGTCAATTCAATAGATTTTTGGGCCCAGCTTCGATATTTAGCTTTAGTGCTGGACCTTGCCGTGACTTTCTGCTTCCTGGACCACCAGGATATCAAGTTTGAGCCAAGAAAGATAACTGCTCCTGATGTGGAACGTCTGCCATCAATATTCGATGCCCAATTAGCATCACAGAAAGCATAGAGTGCCATAGGTTTTGAAACAGAAGCAGGTTGAAGGAATAAACCATGAAATATAGTACACTTGAGATATCTTAATATCCTTTTGACCACAGCCCAATGAGAATCCAATGGATTAGCCATATACTGACAAACCTTATTAACATCATAACTAATCTCAGGTCTAGTAAGGATAGCATACTGTAGGGCACCCACTACTGATCTATAGAGAGTTGGATCATGAAATAGATCAGCTCCATGTTTGGACAATTTGCAGTTTGTAACCATAGGAGTAGAGATAGAGTGTGCCTCAGCCATTTGAGTTTTATGAAGTAGATCTCTAACATACTTGCTTTGAGACATCAAAATAGACCTGTTAGAGAGATACTTAATCTCCAGCCCCAAGAAATAGTCCAAGTGACCCAGCTGTTTGAGAGAAAAGGCTGTATTCAATTTCGAAGTTAACTGTTGAATGAGAGAGTTAGAACTTCCTGTGATGATGATATCATGTACATAAACTAGAATGTAGACATTGTGCTGTTGACGTGTATAAATGAACAAAGAGGGATCACACTTGCTTCCTACAAACCCAATCTGTATTAGTGTTGGCCTTAACCTATCAAACCACTGCCTTGGAGCTTGCTTTAACCTATAGAGAGCCTTGTTAAGTTTACAAATCAAGGATTTTCCTTCAACTTCAAAACCTGCATGTTGAGTCATATAGACAGTCTCCTCAAGTAATCCATTTAGAAATGCATTGTTGACATCAAGCTGAAATAAATCCCAGCCTTGTGAGAGAGCAAGAGTTAGAACTACTCGAATTGTAACTGGTTTTACCACATGAGAAAATGTTTCATGAAAGTCAAAGCCATGAACTTGATGAATCCCCTTAGCAACTAGTCTAGCTTTGTACCTATTGATTGAACCATCGACATTTTCTTTTATTCTAAAGACCCACTTGCATCCAATAGCTTGTCTTCCAGCTGGTAATGAAACTAAATCCCAAGTTTTGTTTTTCATTAGAGCATTATACTCCTCCTGCATAGCTACAAACCATTCTGAACTTTCTAGGGCCAGCTTTACACTTTTAGGTTCAGAATGAGTAAGAAATAATGAAGGATGTAGCCTAGGATTATGTATTCCAGATTTAGACCTAGTTTGCATAGGATGAGTGTTAATGGGAATTAGAGTTGATGTAGACACAAATTCACTATGAGACATAATATTTGGTGATTGAGGATGAGGGGGAGAGGGTGCAGTTGGTATAGATTCACTAGATGACACTGTATTGGATGATTGAGGATGAATGGAAGTGGATTCAGATGAGGTCTGATTTAAGGCAGTAGCAGAGAAACCAGGAGGAACAGAGGGAGCTGAAAGGGAATTGGAGGAAGGTATTGAGAAAGTGAAGGTGTAGAGGCTGAAACAGTAGGAGATAGGTCAGGATTGAGACTGAAATAGGAAGTAATATTCTTTGTTAAACTAGAGGAAGAGGAAAATAGATCTGAATATGGAAACCTCAACTCATTAAACAAAACATCCTTAGAAATATAAATTCTACCAGTTGAAGACAGACATTTATAGCCTTTATGTGAAGAGGAGTACCCCAAGAAAACACACTCTTGAGACCTGAAATCTAGTTTGTGAGAATGATAGGGTTTCAACAGAGGAAAGCATGCACAACCAAATGTTTTAAGAAAGCGAAAATCAGGCTCTTTGTTAAAAAACAAATGGAATAGCAAAGTTGAGTGATGCAGTGGGTAGCCTATTAATCAAATAGACTGCAGTGACAAAAGTATAATCCCAAAACTGTAGAGGTAGAGTTGCATGATGAAGTAATGTGAGACCTAGGTCAACTATTTGCCTATACTTCCTTTCAACTACACCATTTTGGTGATGAGTGTGTGGGCAGATTAACCTGTGTGAAATGCCATAGGAAGCTAAAAAAGCAGAGAAGGGTCTATATTCACCACCCCAATCAGATTGAACACTTTTTATTTGTGTAAAGTTGAAGTTCAATTGATAACTTGAAAGTTTGGAAAACAGACATAGTTTCAGCTTTGGTTTTAATAGGAAATATCCAAGTATATCGTGAAAAGACATCAGTAAATGATACATAATATTTGAAACCAAAGTAGGAGGTTAAATGAGAAGGCCCCCATAAACCTGTAAAGACAAGCTCTAAAGGAGAATGAACTGAAGTGGAAGCATGAGAAGACAACCTATGAGATTTTCCCACACAACAAGAGACACAAAAATCTGTAATCACTTTATTAGATGATGAAATGTTACACTAATCAAAAACAAGTTTTAGTACATGACTATTAGGGTGTCCTAACCTAGCATGCCAAAGGTTAACAATGCTAGGAGATGAAAAACCAGAACTAGATGTTACAGTAGAATCTTTATTAGAAGTAGATGTTGTTGATAATAGCTGAGGTCTGTGATCCTAGAGTTTGATGTTATGAAAAGTGTTGAATGTTATTGTATTGTTTATCTACTTTTGGTAGCTTAGTTGGTAAGCTTGTTCAGAAGGGCAACAGTGAGCTGTCACTGTCACTGCCCTTCTCTCTCTCTCTTGTATTCTCTATATATATGTAACCTTTTGAATTTAATAAAGCTAAGAGGGAAAAGGAGGGTGTTTTTCACTCCTTTAGTTTCAAGTTGGTACCAGAGCAGGTTTGTCCACCGTCCGCTGTCCGCCGTCGCGCCCGCTGCCGGCCGCCGCCATCTCCGGCCAGTTTTCACTGGCGAGACCAGGGTTAGGATCGCCTCGAAAAGCGCGACCTACCCCTGGAAGTTGTGCCTCCAAAGGAGCCTCCACGCGCTGCCACGCGCCGCCTTTCTCACGCACGTTTTTCGGCGCGTGAAGTCCACGCGCCGCCGTGCAGTCGCCGGAATGCCGCCGCGTCGCCGCCAATCTGCTCGTCAGCTTCTTATAAGTTTGTTCCAGCCCTCGGTTTCGGGTTTTGTCGCCTGGAACGTATCACTCCATTCTTCTCTTCTTTTTACCCCTTTAGGGTTTCATTTTGTGGGTCAAAATGGCTGTCTCTGGACTTGTTTTCTCCTTCTCCGGGACTCCGACCATCACTACTGCTAAACTGAACTGGAAGAATTATCCCTCATGGTCTGCTTCTGTGAAACTTTGGTTTCTCGGTCAAGGACATCATGACCACTTGGAGAAAGCTTCCGATTCCATTCCAATGACAAGAGATCTGAATGGGAGAAGCTTGACTACCAGCTCTGCGCTGTATTATGGCAGTCAGTTGAGCCAGATATTTTGAAAATTCTTAGGTCCTTTAAAACGTGTCGTTCTTTTTGGAAGAAGGCCCAAGAAATTTTTGCCAATGATATCCAAAGCCTGTTTGACGCAACCATGAAGGTTACAGCCCTCAAGCAAACTAGTCATGACATGATTGCTCATGTGGGTAAGGCTCGGGCTGCCGTGGAAGAGCTGAGGAAGTTCCTTGTAGCTGATTCATTGGAAGAAGTGAACAGGAAACTTGATAAGTTCTACATGGTCCTTATTCTGAGGAGCCTACATTCAGACTTTGATTATGTTCGTGATCAAGTACTTGCTAGGGACCAAGTTCCATCTATGGATTCTTTCATCACTAGACTTCTCCGCGTGCCTCATTTATTGAAGGATGAGAATCTTGCCGATGGCGTGGAGACGTCAGCCATGGTTGCGTCTCGAGGAAGAGGAGACAGCCACAACAACAGAGGAGGTCGCAGTGGAAGGGGTGGATGTCCTCATTGCACTTATTGCAAGAGGATGGGTCACACCCAAGATAATTGTTATTCGTTGCATGGGTTTCCCGACAAGGTCGCACAGGTCTCTAGATCAGAGAAGACAGAGTCTAGATTTTCTGATGAGGAGTATCAGGAGTATTTGAAGCTTAAATCCGAGAAACCCAGCAACCAAGCTCAATCCTCATCTGTACCATGTTTTTCAACAGCCTGTATCTCTCAATCCATTGAAGGTTCTAGTCCTTGGATACTTGACTGAGGTGCCTTTGATCATATTTCTGGTAATAAGTCTTTCTTTTCATCCTTCTCTTTTCCAAAAATTCCTCACCTTGTTGCTGTGGCCAATGGTTCCAAGGTTGCGTCTCAAGGAAGTGGTCAAGTTTCTTTATCTCCTTCTCTGAAATTGAATTCTGTGTTTTTCATTGCTCAGTGTCCCTATAATCTAATTTCATTAAGTCAGTTAACTCGTTCGTTAAATTGTTCAGTAACCTTCACTGCTAATTCGTTTGTTATTCAGGAACATGGGACGGGGAGACTGATTGGAGAAGGACATGAATCACGAGGGCTTTCCTACTTGGAATCTAGTCCACCTGGGGCTTGTTTTGCAATATCAAAGCCCAAACTTTTGCATGATCGTCTAGGCCACCCAAGCTTACCAAAATTGAAGATGATGGTTCATAGTCTCAAGAATCTTCGAGTCTTAGATTGTGAGTCTTGTCAACTAGGAAAACATGTCAGGTTGTCATTTCCTCAAACTATACAAAGATGTAACTCGGCTTTCTCTACCATTTATTTTGATATTTGGGGATATTTTGTAACCTTCATTGATGAATTCTCCAGATGTACTTGGGTTTATTTAATGAAAGACAGATCTGAACTTTTGCCTATATTCGTGTCATTCTATAATGAGATTGAGAATCAATTTGAAAAAACAATTAAAATTTTCAGGAGTGACAATGCTAAAGAATATTTCTTTCATGACCTTTCTTCCTTTTTGTCTTCCAAAGGTATTCTACATCAGTCCACATGTCCTCACACACCACAACAAAATACCATAGCAGAAAGGAAGAATCGTCATCTTCTTGAATCTGCACGTTCCCTAATGCTAAATTCAAAAGTTCCTACCCATCATTGGGGTGATGCAGTGCTTGCTGCCTGTTTCCTAATCAATAGAATGCCCTCTTCTTCTCTTGAAAATCGAATCCCCCACTCAATTGTCTTTCCTCATGATCCACTCTTTCATGTCTCTCCTAAAGTGTTTGGTTGTACCTGTTTTGTCCATGATTTGTCTCCTGGTTTAGACAAACTCTTTGCTAGGTCAGTCAAATGTGTCTTCTTAGGTTATTCTCGTCTTCAAAAAGGTTACAAATGTTATTTTCCAACCATGAGACGATACTACATGTCTGCAGATGTAACCTTCTTTGAAGACACACCCTTCACCCTCCTTAGACCATTCATCGTCTCTCCAGGAAGTTCTTCCTATTCCTTGTCCTCTAGATGATTCAGACCAAAATGTCAGTGTTGTTCCATCCTCCTCACCCAATTCACCTGAAGTTGTATCTTCACCCTTGATTACAGATCAACCCAGGACAATGCCGATTGGATCTCCAGTTCCTGAAGCTTCTCCTCGTGATTCTCGTTCTTCTTCAACCAGTCCTCCACTCATGGACCCTTCCACTTCTTCTCCTTCTGACTCACATTGGCCCATTGCCATCAGGAAAGGTACTCGCTCTACTCGTAGTCCTCATCTTATTTATAATTTCTTAAGTTATCACCGTTTGTCTCCTTCATACAGTTCCTTTGTTTTCTCATTGTCCTCCCTTACTATTCCTTCTACTGTCCGTGAGGCACTTGATCATCCTGCACTTCCTAGGCTTCGTATCATGATTAACCCAATCCATGATCCGATCATCCTCTGTGAGAAATTGAGGTGGAACAATCGGATTAATCACGAACCTCTACAGTTTATGCGATTAAATGACTGGCTCAACATATTGTCGCCAGTGTAGATAATTGGAATCATCCAATTTTGCTGCTATTGTCGTCGGAAACGAATGTGAATCAAAACCTTGAGATGCGAAAGCCATGATCGTGAAGATGAAGCTTGATAAACTGAGGAAAGTGACTTTTACGTGAAAACAAGCTCTGATACAATATCAAAGTTTCAGAACGGGGAAAAGAACAAAACAGAGAATAGTAAAACTGATCTTATTGATTCAGAAAAGTTTTTTTTCTCTTAATACAGTTACAAAAGATGTATTTATAAACCTCTAGACCTTGAAGCTAATCACAAACTAAGTAACAACTAACTAACAAAATTCTGTTAGTGAAAGAAAAGTAGTTAGCTTATACTAACTGTCCTAACAGTCCTACAATAACTGTTTGTAACAGTTATTTTTATACATTCATTCTAATAGTAAATGGGTCGAGTAGAGTTTATTTCTTTTTCCTAGTTCTTTTTTTCTCTTTTGATCTATCATGCCTTGAAAGAAACATTTAATATTATTCCTGGTACTGTTGTTTGGTTAAGCCACTGTTTTGAATTGATAATTGATTGCTATGCGCATTTTTGGTATCTTTTTAGCTGTACGGTTCATAGATATGATTGATTTTAGGAGTTAAGAAAATTGACTGGGACACTAATCATAGTTAGTTAGTTGAAGGGTTTAGTTTGTTAGAAGGGGTTTGTCAAGAATATGAATAGTAGGAGGACGTAAGGGAAGGGGACATCCAAATGAGTATCATTTGAGAATTGAGCATTTCTTTGTAAAAGGAGAAATCTTTTGTGAAGGGGAAATCTTTGGAGGAGATCTCTCTCCATTTTCTGCTCTTTTCATTCTAGTCAATAAAATGTTTCTTTTCTTTCCTATTGCTATTCTTTGTTCCTAAGAATTAATGGTGAGTACATTTAGTCTATAGTCTCTTAAAATAGTGGATGTGCTGAGCTTATGGGATCTCATCTAAATTTTAGGACTGCTAATTTTCTTGTATCCTATTACAAGTTACAGCATTGACTTATACCTTTTGTAGTATTTGTTGCTAAAATTTACAAATGAATCCATTATTAGTTTTTCTTGTGATTGCTGAAAACAGGTACATTGCTAAAACATTATACGGTACAGAGGAGGAAGAGGATGCATCTCAGCCAAACAGTAGAGTAGAGGAACCAAAACTCCTAGGTGTTACTAGTGGTTCATATGAAAAGGTTTGCTTTAGATCCTGGCCTTGGCTATATGCTGTAAAGGACTTATTTAATTTTCTTTTTGGGCTACTAATTATTGTGTATGAATGGGCATTATGTTTCCCTCAGGTTCTTTTGAAAAGTGGGCCTTATGGAGTTTATGTTCAGCTCGGAGAAGACAGGAAGGGATATATACCTAAAAGAGCTTCTGTCTCTCATGTATGTCACATTTCCATTTTCAAAGCTTCAAGTAATTTTATTTTACTAATTTTTGGGCTATGGATGCCAGGTATTTCAATAATAGTATGTTTCTTGAAAATTTTAAGAGGTAAATGTCTTAGATGTGCATTATATGTTGTATTTTAATGGTAAATATAAGTTTACATGATATGGTGTGTGAAAATGGGCCAAGCCCGATAAGTTGGTCGGATTAGCTAATGCATGAGTTGGGTTGGGCAATGACAATTCATGCCTGGCCTGATTTTGACTTGGCCTAGCCCAAATTTATATTAGCCAAAATCGGGGTGACATGTGTAGGCTGGGCCAGCCTTTTGTTCCTTTCCCAGCCTTTTGTTCCTTTTTTTCTTATTATTTACTTTTTTTTATAATTACTAGAAAATGATAAATTCAATATTATATGTGCTGTTCTTAATGTCTATTTTAAGGCTAATATTTCTTGTACCTTGAGTTTGGTTTTCAATTTCTACTTGTTTATTGTTACAATTAGTGCACTACTTGATTTCTATTATTGTGTATTATGTATTGCTATTTGTTGGAGTACAAGTGTGAGATGAAGTCACACATCATGTAAGAATGAGAAGATTGAACACCATATTAGTGAAGGAAAGATCCATAAACCTAAGCCTTAAGGTTTTGGGTTAAAGTGTGGTGTCAAGTTCACTTATGTGGTTGCTCATGACTCATTGGTATAAATTTATCTGGGATTTACCCCTTCTCGGTTGCACAACACTATTTTGTTGTACAAATGGCACCCTATATTTTATTTATTTTAGTTTACAGCGATAAAAAGTATTTTATTAACTTGTTATATACAAGTTAATTTCTTTTGATAATTTTTAACTTTCTATTTTTTATAAAAGTGAGTGGCCCATGGGCTAGTGGCTCGCTAAGGGCTGGATTGGGATAGCAAATTTCTAATCTGCCATTAAATTGGCAGGTCCATCCCAACCTGGAAATGAGTTTGGCTTATTGGGGTTGACCCGGAGTAACTGCTCCATATATGATTATTGAACAAGGACAAAATCCCTGAGATTTTTTTAGGTAGGAGATTTATTAGAGTATATGTAAATAACTGTGATAACAGTTTGCAAGGGCTTTTGCTAACAGCACTACACTTGTATCAGGATGCTAGATTACTAACAGAATTCTGTTATTCTGTTATAACATAATTCTGTTATTCTATTTTGTGCTTAGGCTGAAGGTCTAGAAGTCTATAAATACCTCTTTTGTAACTAAGTAACTAAGTTTCAGACTCAATAATATCAGTTTCATTTGTCAATATTTTTCTCCCTTTCCCTGTTATCTAAACCTAAAAAGATTAAAGCATAAGGGTTCAAATTGATAGGATGATGAGGTTTATAATTTGATGGTCAAATCTTGTTAATTGTTGTCGTTGCGGCCACAATTGTGGCCCTGCACTGTGACGACGAGCCTTGTTGAATGGTTTAATGATGAGGTTGTCGTGCTTGTAGTCGCGGTGGAGCGGGGCGGCATGATTGCGGTTCTTGGAGCAGATCCTTCCCTGCGATCTGAAATTTGAACGAAAACCCAAAAAAATCCTCACTATTTCATATCTGAAATGCTATATGAATATAGAAGTTCTTCACTTTGCGTTTTTGCACAAGATCACTTAAATTTCAGCGGCGGCGTTGGCTAACAGACACGTCCTTAGTGACTAGGGTTACATGACCTTTTGTCTTTTTTGATTTGTTGGGCCTTGAGCTTTAAATTGTGTCCAAAATTTGAGTTCAACATGAGTGGGTTTTTTTAACTGTTGTTTATCTATGAACTTTTATTTATGGTATAATATAATAAACTAATAATAATAATAGTAATATTATCAGTATATGTCAATGTATAACTATGAAAATAGTTTTGTATTTTGTCTATAAGGGTTGTTAGCCTTTGCTAACAGCACCCATTCTGTACTGAGTATCTACTATAAGGGCTGTTAGCTTTTGCTAACAACACCCATTTTGTGGTAGTTAGTAATTCAGGGAGTACAAGGGCTTCTCTAGAGTTAGTTAGCTTTCTGTTAGAGTTAGTTCTGTTGTATAGAGATTTATAAATACCTGGACTGTAACTATCTCTAACTTAGTTTTTCAGATCAATAAAAATCAGCTTTGTTCTTCTCCTTTTTCTTCTCTGTTTTCTCTCTATTTTCCTCTTAGTTTATCAAAATGGTATCTAGAGTCATTTTTTTGTAATTTTGTGCTTCTTCAAGGTCCTGATATGTGCTTTCATGGCTTCCGCTCCGTCAAATTTCATTTCTCAGTCGTTCCCTAACTCTGTTGTTCAGAAGCTTGATGATTCGAATTATCTCCATTGGCGACAACACGTCGAACCAGTGATCAAATCTCACTGAGGATGATCATATTGCTGATCGCGTCAATGCAGAGTATGAAACCTGGGAAGTTCAAGACCAAAAGCTTCTTGTTTGGCAGCTATCTACACTTTTGAAGTCTGTGTTGTCAAGAGTTCTAGGTTCCAATTCCTATCAGGTTTGGAACAAAATCCATGAATATTTCAGTCTCCACACTAAATCCCGTGCACGTCAACTCCGCACCGCGATGCGTGCAGTCACTCTTGATGAAAAATCAATTGATGAATATTTGCGCAAGGTCAAAGGATACGTAGATGAACTGGCTGGTGTAGGTGTTCCTGTTCGTCATGAGGAGTATGTTGATGCGCTCCTTGAAGGATTACCGTCTGATTATGCACCGGTAATTTCTGTCATTGAGAGTAAAAAGCGCACTCCATCAATTGCAGAAATCAAAGCTCTTCTCTATGGTCATGAAACCAGGCTAACATGATACAATCGAGATACTTAATTGGTTAGTTCTACGTCGTTGAACTACACCCAAGGTTATGCGCACCCAAACACTTACAAAAACAATGATTTTGGTGGCTCTCGAGGCTCGTATGGCCGTGGCAGTGGTCGCGGCACCCTTATATTTTTAGTGTTTATTTAGTTTAAATGTTCATATTTTGAGGATATTATTCCATGCAATGAATAAAGTACCAAAATGTAACACCCTTCATTAAAAAAAGTAATCTATGCTAAAAGAATATAAAATCTCAAAATTATAATAATCTGAAAATACCTCTTGTATAATATATAAAGTCAAATAAATAAGTTTTTACATAAGTAAAAATATTATCCTCAAAATATGGGCATCCAAACTAAATGAACACTAAATGTGAACATCTATACTAAATGGACACTAAAAATATAACGAAAGTGACCCCATCCGCCGTCTTATTTTGAAGTACTAATCAAGCTAAAATGAATGTAACTAAGAAAATTATGTCTTCGAGTCTCGTCAAACTCAACAACTTCTTCCTCGAGCTCTTAAAACAACACTTATAATGAGATGAATCTCGGTGAATAAAACAGTTAACAGGTGTTCGCAAATAGTATTATTCTCAGTTGACACGGTAATACGAAAAATCAATCATGGTATCAACAATGAATTTAATATAAAATTATATATGTACAAACCAGTAAAAATCATGATAAACAATAATAATTCATGAAATTTTGAATAAATAATATATATTTAAATAAACGGAAACACCTCAACACATCCAAGTAAATATAACAGACATAACTTAGTGATTTCCAAAATTACAATGCTCAATTCTTTGGTTCCGGGAACCAGTGTAGATCTCAGATTCTTCAAAGGATCTATGAGTTCATATTCCATGCAATGGCGTCCCATTGACTTCCCCACCTTCGATGCAGATATCCAAAATCTCTTCCCTAGATAGAGGCATCTAGACCCAAATGAGTCTTTGGAAAACTCGTCTCAAAATTCATAGAGATTCGTTCCCATTTTCACTCCAGAACTTCTAAAGGTTGCAACAAATCTGAAGGTTTTTGATGTTCAATCTTAACCCTCTGGCATACTAAACACCTAGATACAAAGCTAGCCACATCTTTCTTCATTCCTAGCCACCAATACATTTTTCTTAAATCTTGATACATTTTGGTTATCCATGCATGTATGGTGAACTTACCCTTATGGGCTTTCTCTAAAATTTTCTCCTTGAGACTCCCTTCCTTAGGGACTACAACCCTTTCCTTAAATAACACTAGGTCATTGACAAATAAGTTATAACCTTCTTTGTTCACCAATGACTATAGTTCTTAGTGTATAAGTTGTTCCTTCTTAATCAGGTCTCTAATGTTACTACCAACCTGCAATCTATTAAACTTCATGCTTAATGCAGTCAGAGACACATTCAAATTCAAGTTTTAAACTTCTCTATCAAGTTCATCTCTTGCACCATCGAACTAGACATGTGCAAGGACTTCCTATTGAGAGCATCAACCACTACATTGACTTTCCCTACGTGGTTCTTTAACTCGAAATCATAATTCTTGAGAAACTCTATCCACCTTTTTTGTTTGATATTCAACTCCCTCTGGTCAAACAAATATTTAAGGCTTTTATGGTCCCTGAAAACCTCAAATTTTGCACCATAAAAGTAATGCCTCCAAATCTTTAAGGCAAACACCATTGCTGGTAGCTCAAGATCATGGGTGGGGTAATTTCCTTCATGAGTCCTAAGGTCCTAAGTTGCCTAGACGTATATGCCACTACCTTGCCCTCTTGCATCAACATACACCCTAAGCCATTTTTAGAAGCATCACAAGGCTCACCAAGGGATCTAGAATAGTCAAGACCGCTGATGAGTGTGACATCCTCTACCCCATACATATATGTACTAATAATAAAAGGAATAAGAATTCAGAATTAATTAAAAGTTTTTAAAACACACTTAAATAAAATCATTTTAAAATGGTAAAAGACTCACATTTATTTTTCTAACATCATAAAATGACTTGTCCAATAAATACTAAAATCATCTTGGCTTAAAACAAGGCTGTTCAAGACTTCATGCAATTAATATAGAAACTTATGTCCCAAAGTCACATCCTATCAGAGCATTGTGTCCCGATGCCTTTCAGCACAAGGTTCCTTAAAGCAATTCACCCAATCATCTGCTCCCTCAAACACAAAATTCAAGATCATCACAGGATCCAAACACAAATGACACACGGGGAGTGAGTTATTACATTCCTAACTAATAGAGAAACAAGACAACTAGATATACATATCATATAAATGAGATACGACTTACTTAAACATAGCTTACGTAATTCCACCACTTTGTGATTTAAAATTCACTTTTCAATCATCAATCACATTACACATGAATCATACACTCCGATCAAGACATAATAACATTCATCAATTTCATAATAAACAATTAGCAAGCGTTATGCAACGGTTATGCTAAGACTCAAGCCTATATGCAATGTGGTACCATGTCAGTTAAAAACCATCTTGGGGCGTTTAGGAGTACATAACAAGACACACTACAAAATGGGTATATCAGGTCACTCTCACTAAGTAAAATCATAGGGACACCAGTTAGGGTCACGCTGTTTTACGAGAATGCTCCAACCATGTGGGATCGGCACAAGCTTAAAGGAGCACTCAAATTGGATGTATTTACCCTGAAGGCCTACACTTTGAAGAGTCTGTCAAGGCCTCTTCCTCCTGATTCAGGTCCAACCCCTAAAACAATTTTTTGCATGCAGACACTGCTCATGAATTATACAATACCCACGACCTCACACTTGTGTTTTAAACACGTTTAACACATTGTGCTACAATTTAATATTAGTTCTTAAATAGGAAACCTACACTTTTTTTTTAACATTGCGCATCAACACTTTTCTCAAGATAAACACTGGTAGGGTTATTGTACAATTCACAGCTTATAATACAAGTAATGTCACATCAGGTGTTAATCACACACTTATTCACAACTAAAACTCATGTTCACAATTTCACATCTCATGTTGTCACAATTTACTTTTAATCAAAAGGGTTTTAGAAACACACACACACACACACACACACTGTGATCATCATCGTGGGAAAATACAGAATACGATAATAATTCGTGTAAAATAAGCCATTAAAAAGAATACTATTTAAAGTATAATTCACGTTAATAAAAATAATTCAATTTTTAGGGTTCACACTCAACACAAGAACACATCAATTGGTTTGTCAAACATATATAATTCACGATTATAATTATAAAGATAGAATCAAAATTTACAGAAACACCCCGAAAATCCATCTAATTGATACTCTAAGGATCCCTACACATGTTCTCTCTACTCCCTAATTGTGAATAGCTCATCTCTTACCTTTAAGTGGGCTCACGTGTGTATTGTGACAACAATAACGGCATCTCTAGCGATTTTATGAGATTCCTCAAGTTTTTTCTCTGACTATTCTAATAGGGTTCCCGAACATTAGAGAGAAGGAGAAGAGATTAAAGCCTCCATTCCATTGTCTACGTGCGATGAGTATTTCTCTTTTCACAAACATTATTTTGCAAATCCCAACGGTGTAGATGTGCGGAAATGAATAGCGAATCACATATCAAAATTTCATGACAATCCAATGGTTAACGAGTCTGAGATTATAGTTTTATTGATACAGTTTTGGGTTTCTGCGGAAAAAGAAAAAGTTACGATGCAAAGGGTATTTCTCTCAGCTCCGACATGTTTTCGTAATTCCCAACGGTGAGAATGTTTGAAAATGAGTTCCGAACCTGGTGCTCAAATTTCCGACGATCCAACGGTTAATGATTCCGAGATCATTGTTTTTCTGAGATAAGTATGGTGGTATGCGGGAAAAAGAGAGGGTTTTGGGAGAAGGGGAAAGGAAAACGAAATTTAGAGGAAGAGGAGGCGTAGGAAATATCGTCAGTCTCAAAACTGACCTAAGATGCCTCTATTTATAGTTAGGGTACTCAGCCTAATATTTATTCTATTTTTCTTTGTTTATTATTTTATAAACAAATACTCTATTTTATTTCCTATCAAATGAATAAATCAAATATCTTTCCTTGTCTTTTTTCCTTCAAACCATTATTTTAATACACTTATTTCTCTTTATTTTTTTTAATTATAAAATCTCACCATTTTCTAAAACTCTATTTTTTTTTACTAAAAATATTTTTAATTTATTTACGAAAAACGGGATGTTACAATGAGACCAACTGCTTTTTAAGCTCCTAAAAACTCGCTTCACACTCCTTATCCCACTCAAAAGGTTTCTCTTTCCTAGTCAGCTTAGTGAGGGGTAAAGCTAGTCTAGAGAAACCCTTTATGAATTTCCTATAGTAACCCACCAATCATAGGAAACTCCTCACTTTTGTCACTAACTTAGGTTGCCCCAATCCTAATACTGCATCAACCTTACTAGAATCAATTGCCACGGTTGGGGCATTACTAAATACTTGTAGTGCCCATACCTTGTCCTAAAGGCAGTACTAGGAATGCCTTTGCTCTTGACTCTAATTTGGTGATATCCTGACCTTAAGTCTATCTTAGAGACCATTAACGCTCCAAGCAATTGATCTAGAAGGTCACCCATCCCATTACTACTCCAAGCCAAACACGTTTAACTATGAATTTCTTAAGTGATGGACTACCGAAAAGTAAATGCATCTTGTTAGTATATATAGTATTAGTGTATTAAGTAAGTTTTACTTTGTGATTCAGTTAGAGCAGCTGTTTTTCTGTTAGAGCAGTTATGGTTCAATTAGAACAACTGTGATTTTGTTATTCTGTTAGAGCAGTAATTAACTTTGGTTAGTTAACTACCTTAGTCAGGTTATGTGTAACATCCTTAGCTGTATAGTCTCATATTTGCACAGCCTTTGGATCTCTCTTATTCTGGTGTGATTTGATCGGGATGGTACATGTCCACCAGCTTCCGCCTGGTTCGTCCTCGAACCACACTGTATTGGGAGAGAGGTTTGCTTTGATACCATTTGTGATATCCCTGATTTTCAACTTCTCGGCGGCTCTCACACTATGACACTTCACACGATGATACTTTACTCAACATCCTTGTTGGTCAGAACCTTCCACCGATCAGAACCCTCCGTCGGTAGCCTTTTCCGAGACCTCAAAAATTAGGGATGTTACAAGGAAGGTTGTTTACTACTCTACCATTGTCACTTGAGAAGATTTTTTGGTAGAAATCTGGATCTGCAGCTTTTGAATAGAACACACTCTGGTGCACGATGGTGACACCTATGGAATTTGCGTAATGAGTTGAGGAGGATTTCACACGTATGTGATTGACGGTGAAGACCTTAACATGAACAAATGGATTCGAAGCTGTCTATACGGTGGAAAGGTTGGTGAGACATAAATGTAATGTGCCGAATTATAGGGAGAGGTTGGTGGGGCTTTAATTCTGATCTTTTCGTGATTCCTGCTGTTTATTGGTTATCCTTCATTTATCTGACATAATTGCTCATAAATGGGGAGTAACCGGCTATTGGGATCTTGGTGATGGATTTGTATAACTTTATTTGGATGGTTGGGTATAACTTATTCCCCCTAATTAATAGAATACATGCTTATTTTGCTTATAAAAAAAATCTTTGCATAATATTGGCTAGATATTTCAATAAAGGAGAATAGTAAAAACATATCAGAATCATTCCGTGGATCAGTGGCATTGTTCATTTTACAGAATATTGGCGTCACAGTTCACACCTTTAAATATACTGTAACTTGGAATCCTCGAACCCAATCTTCCAGGAATCTTGACAAAAAATGATAATCAGAAATGTATTTCTGATTGAATTTATGATTGATAAAACTCTGGAATTTGCTTGACTTGAAAGCATTCTGAAACTAATGCGATTAGAGTTACAGTTCATATTCCATAATGATACGGAGATATCAGACTGTAATATATAAGCATTACATTTTTGTTCTTCAAACAAGATATAAATGTATAGTTAAAGGACAAAAAGTTGTCTTAGCAGAAAGGGAAATATGAATAAGACTTTTGAAAGTCGTAATGCAGTCTAATGAATAGTCCAATTGACGGTGAAGTTGAAAGTTATTTGATTCACAAACCAATTTCCCCTAGAGTTTTTAATGCACCTTTACTTAACCTGATTCTCTTTTGAGTCATCTGTTAATTTTACTGCACTGAAGTCATTTGTCTAGTCCCCCCCTCCCCTGTTTAGGGTAGCATTTTTGTTTGGGCGGACGGACCGATTTTTTGTGTGAAATTATTTTCTTAATATGATTGTTAAAATCAAATCGGTAGAATACACTCTATATTCGAAGTCTGTTATATAACGTGGTTATTTGTTTCCATAGTGCATGAAATTCTTCTTGTTCCTCTATGAATGTGGCTGCTGAGTGAGTATGCTGCGCATGCATTTGTGCAACTTCTGGTTGATGTCTTGTCTTTTTTTGTGAGTTAAGAGCTGCTTGTACAAATATTTTTTTTTTTTACTCAGCGAAAATAATATTGTATTATATCTTAATCAGTACAAATTGTACTGTTGAAATAACACATTGGGCCAATTTTAGCAGGACTATGGTTCCCTAATTACACATTGCTGCCTGTACAAATATGACCAATTATTATATCTTCCAATTAAAGGAGAGAAGTAACAATTTGGGTTGTTTCAGATCAAGGATGTGGATTCTATCACCCTGAAAGATGCACTTGAGGTGCTACAATACCCATTGACATTGGTATGTTTCTCACTTTTCAATTTGAGCCATAGGTACTTATCATGTTTGATAGAATATGTACACTGGATTCATTTATTTCATGTATCCGCATTTTAAATGCATTTAGTGTTTGTATGAATTAGTATCTCTTAGCATAGGAAGTAGCATATGAATTAGTATATATATATATATATATATATGGATGAGCTGCATAAAGGATATATTGCATAAGAAAGCAACTTCATTCATACTATTCTCACTAAATTCAACATTGTATCCGGGTGGTACCACCCTTTGACTTGTCCCGTCACAATTTCACTGCCACATTCCTAAAACGTTTATCTTTTTTTTTTCTTTCCTTATTACTTCTCCTTAGCCTCATCATCTGGTGCAAATAGGCAATCGTCCTGCTGACATCCTCATCTGTTACTCTTTTCCTGCAACTTCTTCCGTGAGTTGTTATTGCTAGTTGAACTTTACAATGTCATCTCCAGCAAACTTTATAGTGACCTATTCTAGCAAACCTCTCTACTGGCGAAATTTGCAGCAATTTTTTCAATTAACTTCCAGTGACCTTTCTTGATGAATTTGGAGTATTCTAGTTGATGCTGTGTATAATTTGCTTGCCCAGAAATTTCTGCTGATGATTATTCAGTTAAACACTCTACTTTTATCTAGGCTATAAATGTCTCTTTCCTTCTCTGGTGCCTAAGGATTGGTATAATGCATCAAATGGTTTAGCTCTGGCTGTCTTGCCTCACTTAGTGCCTTTTTGGCATCTTTCTTAGCTGTCGCACATTTTTCCCAATTTTCAGCATGTAAATTTTAACTTTTCCCTAATGATATTCTTTGGACTAAAGCTTCTAATCCTCTCAAACTTTTATCTTTTGGTGTGTAAGCAATGATCATGTTAGTCCACAACAAACTTTAGAGCTATAACCATATCTCCTAACCTTTGAACCAGCAGAATATCAATCTCCAATACTTGTCTACAATTTTACTCACCCCTTGCACTTTTCATTCAAAAGTACTCTTCAAAATATTATCATCATCTACACTAGCCATTCCATTTTAAATCTCTCCCTCTAAATTCAACAATCTTGATTTTGCACTCCAAATTTTAACAATTATAAATATGAGAAAATGGTTGGTGTTAATACACACACACACACATATGCTTTAAAAAGCTTATTTGGTGTTGATTTTAATAAATACTGTTGGGTTACATAAATCATCCATAGTTAATGAGATTTTATGAACAAGACATGTACACTGTGAACTTGAAATCAAATGATTTTATTTGATCTATAAAATATTTTTCATTCGTATGATATTTTGATTTGTGCACTAACAGATCTGATCTCTATCCCTGTCTGCATTTTGTAGTCATTGTTGAACTTATTAATTTTCTTGTGGTTAGGGTAATCATCCTAAGGATGGGCAGCCTGTCATATTAAAGCTTGCAAGAGCTGGGCTTTGTGTTAGACATCGGCGCACGGTTGCTTCTGTTCCTAAGGTATGATTGTAGGTTTAAACATTTTCTAATTTTAGATATTTTTCATTCCATATTTGCCACCATAGCAACATAGTTAGTAGTTAAGCATGTGTTTCGGTAAGCATTTGCAAATGTGATTGTGGATGGTTTTGATTTTACATATTTTGGTTAAACTATCTTTTAGGATGTAACTACATTAATAAAGACATTAATTCTAAGAGAAAGGAAACAAAACATTTAGCATTGCTCTGTTTCCGATGTTGGTGCATGTTGGATTTGTAAAAATCTTGTTCCCAATGAAGCAAACACGCATCTAATGTATGGTAGAAATGACAATTGTGGATGGATATTTTTTTGTGAATTTTCCCCTTCGTTGTTTTAGAAATTGATTCTATGGCCTAGTCAGTTGGGGTGATAGGCTATTCTAAAGGACTTTGCTGTTTTCTTCCTTTTGTCTTTTAACACGTACATTGGTTTTTTTATTTTGTTTTCCGCTGGAAAAAAGACAGACATTTGATCAGTCGCAAAAAAAGTTTCCTTTCACATTTTTTCTTCACTTTCCAATGGGAAATAACATTTCAAAGCAAGTTTTTCCAAAGCTAAATTTTTTCACTAAACTTAGATTTGGCTGGGTTTACAAACTGACACTTGCTGTGTTTTTTGACCTTTTTTTTTTTGAAATTGACATTCAGAATGTGAAGCCAAGTGATGTTACCCTGGAAAAAGCACTTGAATATTTATCTGGTGATGATGTTAGACGATCTGGTCGTCCAAAAGGCAAATCTAAAGTTCAAGAAGTTGAAGTTATTGAAGCGTTTTAAGGTTTTGGCCTTTCTCTTCAGCATATTTATAAGCGTTTTAAGGCTTTGGCCTGTCTCTTCAGCATGCCTGCTTTTAACTAGTGGCAATTTCCAACAAGTTTCCAACCATAGTTTGCAAATCAAATCCCAGACGAGTCCTGGAAGATTCTTTTATGGAGCCAAATGTATATTTATTACTGTTTTAGAAATTTTGTTGCGCGTCTCTTTTTTTGGTTAACTGTCCATAACGTTTGGCCAATATGATATTTACTTTAGATAGAAATTTGTTATAGCGAATCCTGATTGAACTTGATTCCAAGCCCTGCCAGATTTTGAGAAGCCTAAGGGTTGATATTCTTTTATTGTATTAACAAATTCATAGAGACGCATATTCATTACATTGTCTTAAATCTGTCTCGTACCTTTTATTTTAATTTTTAATAGTTGACCTTGCTAGGGTTTAAGAGTGGCTGCTAAATTAGCTTTCTCTGAGCCCAAAACTTGCATAACGATGGTGTCTATTCTAATTTATGCAAGGATATACTAGTTAATAACATGATTATATTGTGGAAAAGTGTTAGTAATATTTATAACTTTTAAAACAGTATTAAAGTTAATACGATGAATTGTTTCTTATTTTTTTAGCAATAAGGAATTCAAAAAATAACTAAAATTCACCTGGAAAAACAATCGAGTAATCAGCTAACAGGGGAGCGTAGATAAAGTCAGACGATTTTCTAAAGGGATCATAATGATTTTCCTTAGAGATGGAATATTCATTTTCAAGGTTTTATTATTTTGCAAATATATTTTTCTAATTAGTTAAAAGAAAGGAATTGACCAATATTATGATACGACATATGGGAGTTGATCATTAAAATGATAATTGATATAAATAAATATATCTATTTTCTTGGATTGGAATCTTTTAAAGAAATACATGAGATTAAATGAGTAAATTTTAATATATTTATCTCCATTAATTAGTATGTATACCTCTCTTTCTATTTTTATATTTTTATCACTAAAATATCTTTTGCAGAAAAGTAATAGAAAATGCTGCTCTAAAGGTCTCTCTTGTTATTATACTTGATCAGGGTTCTCACTAAGGGGGTACCATATCAAATCTAAATCATTGATCACTCATATTTTGTTTGGCTGCTTCATATGTAGCTGAGCTGTGGGTGTTTTGGAAGGATTGCAGTTAGCTAAGCTTAAGGGATTTCCTAAAGTGGAGCTGCAGATTGATTCCCAGGCTGCTGTTATGAGCATCAAAGGGAGGAATGTTGGAAGTTCTAATGGCAGAAGACTGATAACAACCATTAGAAAGTTGATGGCGGATTTCGAAGGGACTCGTGTTGTTCATATATACCAGGACGTCAATATGTGTACTGATGCTTTGACTAATACTGCGTATGACAGTGAGGTAGATTTTGTGATGTTTAATCAGCCACCTGTATGTTTAACCAGACACATAAGATTAAACGTATTAATGTTTTAGTCGTTAAATTTAGGGAATGAATTTTTTTGGGGGTGTTTGGTTTGATTGTTTTTTGTTTTCATTTTCACTGAAAATAGAAAGCGGTGATGAAAATGTGTTTAGTTGGATTTCTGAAAACATGTTTAGTGAAAATGAAAATAGAAAACAACCAGAAAATGAAAACAATAAATTCTCGTTTTCAGTGTTTTTTGAGAACAGAAACTTCATTTCAGGTAAAATGAAATTGCGGTAGCAATAAATGTAATTTTAAGCAAATCTAAAAATACAAAAAGACAAGAAGTCAATATATAATAAATTTTCAGTATTTTTATTTCATAAAAATAGAAAACAAGAAGTCAAATCAAACATGTTTTTAGAATTCAAATATTTTGAAAATGAAATCAGTTTTCAGAAAATGAAAACAGGGAATGAAAACAAAAAATGAAAATACAAATCAAACATAGTTTTTCGAAATTTAAATTTTTTTAATTTTTGAATTTTGATAAATTATTATTTTTATTTCATGACATAATAAATTGATATTTTATAACGTTTTTAAAATGATTTGATAATTCTTTTTAGTATTGTGTGATAATTTTAAAATACAAATTTAAATAATTAAAAAATAAAAATTAATTTATGATAACTAAAAATAACTATAAAGTGTCAATTTATTATGTTAGAAACTAAAAAGTATAATTTGATAAAATTTAAGGAAAAAATAATTTTAAATTTTAGAGATTAAACTCTATTAAAATTTTTGTAAAGGACTAAAAGAAAACATGCATTTTAAATTCAAGGTCTAAAATAATAATTAAACCAAGTTAATTTCTCTTATATTTTAAATCAAACACTTATTATCAATAAAAAATATCAAACACTTGTCATAATATTACTGGATATTTTTTTAATTTACATGGTTTAAAATACTTCCTTTTTTAAGTACCAAAAATAAACTTCATTTTAAAGTTCACTTTAGTTCTAATTAAACATTGTCGGCAACCAAATAGCAACTTCTTCACTGTTAGAGGATTGTGGTGTTCAAGGTGGATGTTCGATTTCCCTGCACCCATTTTCCAATTTCCCACCCAACTACCGTAAATACATAAATAATTAAATAAAATAAATAAGTAAAGAAAATAAAATAACTTGACTGGATATCATTTCCGGACCAAATAGTCCCTGGAGAGAGACACGGTGAAGTTACTTGGGTTAATGATCTTACACTTCGACTCTTCTGTTTTTACAATCTAAATTAAAACGAGAAAACGAAATCAAATGAACAAATTGAAAGAATCAAAGAATCTATTACATCAATTCACCAAAGTAATTTTACATTTTATCCTCGGGATCATTTCCACCGAACATACTATCTATTTTACTGAAGAAGATCTTGTTTTGACTGAATGTCAAACAGGACTTGATGCGTTTCTTATGCTCTCCCCAGAATAGGCAAGTGGAGAACTGGCTCCATCCTGCAAAAGGGTAATGCAAATTATGTAAGGATGCTTAAAAAAACTAGTTTTTGAAAAATAATTATAACTAGTTATATAAAAGTAGGTATAGAACTATAATCAATTTTATAATTATGAGTATTTTAAATAACTTATTTTTATTGAAAAAATAGTTATAGTTGTAAAACTATATCAAGTTTGATAGAAATAATTTTTTCAAGTTAACTTATTTCTATTCATTCATAACTAGTTAGGTAAATGTTTTTAAATATAACTTGTCATATAATTGGTTATATAACTAGTTATATACCCATATTTAAAAAACAAGTTATGGTTATAATTATAATACCCACTTATAATATAGTTATTTATTAGGTATGATTATACTGATGTATAAATACCCTAATCATGACCACCCTGTGACATTTAGGTAAACAGATTAATCAATCCCTTGTGAACTTATCATGCACATGAGCTTATAGGAATTAAGCAGTAAAGAATTTGTAGGAAGGACATATATTACTCTCATGAACTTTGTGTTAGTGTTTGAGAAAGCTTATGAAAACAGTGTTTAAGATATGCTTATTAGCTGTTTTCTGTTTATTTCAATAAGCTCTTCAAGATAGTTTAGGAAAACAACTTATAGCTTATATGAAAACAGTTTAACTTTACTTCTTTCCACTTCAATTATAAAAAGCGCTTATACACAAGCGTTTATATGAGATATGATAAACACTTGTTCAATAAGAAGTTAGTTAAGTTGTTTACCAAAACACAAGCTTCATAAAAACTCTTGTAAAGATCCTTTAGTAATTCCTACATGAACTGAAAGAACCTTACCAGCTGAAGAGAAACTTGGCTCTGATTGGATGGGCTAGCATAGCCACTAAACATTGAATGATGATCATTGTTCTCAGCAAGTTCTCTTAGCCTGTTTAGTTCAGGCAGCACTTCCTTGCCAAGATCAGGTCTGTCTCTCCTCCTCAGTTCGGCACACCGGATACCGATCTTTGCCAAGCTCAAGGCATCCTCTACCGGCCAGCCAGACACTTTTGGATCCAACATATCAGCAAATGTGCCCTTCTCAATGGCTCTCCCAACATGATGAGTCAAACCCATTGGAGGGCTTGCTGTCAAAAGTTGCAAGAAAATGATCCCAAGAGAGTATATGTCAGATTTCACTCCAAGCATTCCTGTCTGCTGGTACTCAGGGTCTATGTAACAGAATGTTCCAGCTGCGGATGTCATCCTATACTGTGTCACAGTGTCTGCTACAGAGGGTGGAACCAGCCTGGCCAAACCTACGTCACTGATCTTGGAAACATAGTTTCGGTCCAGCAAGATGTTGGCTGGTTTGAGGTCTCTATGCACAAGAGGCTCGGGTTTGGTCTGGTGGAGGAACAACAAGCCTGTGCCAATTTCAGCTGCAATTCTGAACCTCAACTGCCATGGAATTGGGTGAGTGTTTCCTCGGCAGAAGAGGCGGTCATCTAAGCTTCCGTTTGACATGTACTCATATACAAGGCAGCCGTACTCAGGGCAGGCTCCTAGGAGAAGAACCATGTTTGGATGCCTAATGCAACTCAATACCTCAACCTGTAATTTTCATCCAAAAGTATGGTTTTAAATTGTGGATGCAATTGTTGTAATATTTGTGTTGAGTACTAAAATTGCAGAAAAATGTAGGCAAATGTGGCATAATTACAATTTTAGAGACCTTTCAAACCACAATATTACAACTGTAATGACAGTTACCAACCACAATTTTTAGGATAAGATTATTGATGTGAGGAAGTCTTTAACCCTTGCTAGTAAAGGTGAGTAGCTTAATTTCAAGATACACTTTAATTTAAATCAATTTTGGTTGCACCCTCACTTTTACATTTTAGAAGCATTAGAAGCCTTTTCACTTTAATGAAACTTCTTACCAATTTAAAACCCTGCGAGCAAGTCTAAACATACAAACTTTATGTTAATAACCAAGTCTCACATCACCAAAATGGACAAGCCCAAGAGAATGAGATGTTACTTATATGGATGTCTCATAAAAAACCTTTGTATATATCTTGGTCATATATCTTGGTCATATATCTTATCCATTTCTTGCCTGATTGACTAAATTAGTTGAATTTAAAATTTTCATTTATTGTATTGAATTTGAAGTCTTGTATATATGGGCAAGGAGTTTTGTTGGTCTGCTTAATTACCTCTCTTTGAAACTGTGACCTTCCTTGTGCTGCGTCAGGACGTAGAACCTTTACTGCCACGGGTGTATGGTCCAGATGGCACTTATAAACTGGACCATAACCCCCTTCTCCAATCTTCTGTGACTCAGTAAAAAAATTGGTTGCAGCTTCAATCTCCTCTATTGTGTACTTTCTATACCTCACATGATTGTTTGATAAAGCATCCACTGCTTTTCTTTTTTCTTCTGCTTCCTTAAATGCTTTCATTTCTGCATTGATTCTCTTCTGTGCTTCCAGTTCTGCAATCCTCTGCTGTGCCTCAGCACTCTCCGTGGCTGCTTTCGATCTTGCCTTCTCCTTTTCTGCAACTGCCAATGCAGCTTCTTCGGCGAGCTTTGCCTCCTCCAATCTCCTCTCTTCCTCTAATTTCCAGCGCTGGAGTTCCACAGCCTGTGATGCATTGCATAACATGTCAGAGTCAGATCATCTCGTGCTTTTAAGATGCAGAAGTAGAAGCTATTATTATTATTTCATACCTTTTGTTGAGCCGTGAGTGCTTCTTTGTAGGCATTGTTATACAATTCTATTGTTTGCTTGAGCTCCAACTTCAGTCTTCTCATTTCAGCCTCCACGTCATCCTACACTTGCAAGACATGATTATCCACAAGGTAGTACCAATCAAGAATTAAAATACTTAACATTATAAGTAACTGAAATATTTTACTATTTGATCACTTGTTTCCAGTATAAACTACATTCTACCCCTTTAGTTTAATACTTGCTCAAGTTATCCCCTTACTTTTTTCTATTAGTCATTAACCCTTTCAGTTAAAGTAAAAGTTGGTAAATTCCATCAACTTTGCTTAAACTGGTTACAGTTTTAGGCAATATTGACAGCATTTTTAACCACTGTTATGACTTTTGTCTCTGTTACTATATTTGGCAATATTATGAAAGTATGAAACATTTTGGTTAATTACATAAAGTTTTCTATGTTAAACTATAGTAAACTGTTATGAGACAGTGTATACTTTATCAACCATCATATTGACTGTATGAAACATTTTGCTCAATTTAGCTATAATTTAACGTTACATGGTTGCCTAATTTACCCTTGTTTATACTGATTCTTTACATGGACTGAAACATCTTCCATAAAGCAATTATAGTTTGCAAGATATGTTGTCCTAGCACCTTATTGATGTATTTATCATCATGATCAACATCTTGAAAATCTACCTTTCAAGATTTGACTCCTCTAAAGTAAGTTGTTGATGAAAAAAAATCAAGATATTTCAATATATCCATGATTTTTTCCAGTCCACGACTGTGATTTATTACTTTACCCTTTAAAGTGAGTTGCTCGCTTTAGAAGAGCCAAATCCATAATTTTATTTTCTCTTCTAAAGTGCAACTTCGAAGTTTAGAGAAGCTAAATTTATATAAATTATAAAATTATTTGGCCTCTTATAAGAGTGAGACTAAGAGAAGTACTAACTGCTAAGACATGCACAAATAGAGTAGGAAATAAAAATGCACATTCCCTTAATGTCTTCTGCTTACCACACCCCGTAATGCAGAAGATGACAAGCCCTCACTCTCTTGTGAAAAGGATGAGAAGTCGGAGCTGATATCCATAGACCTCCTTCCAAAATGCATAGACTCAAAGCTATAGTTATTTCCATCAGTGTCAGAGCTATAGGATAGCCGGGGGTTGGATATTCCTGTCTCCGAGTGGTTGTTGTTGTTGTTGTTATACAATGAAGGGAATAAGGGATCTGTGCTTGGCCTTCTAGAGCTTACAAAGCTTATGTCAGAATCTGGCACTGAAATTTCTCCATATGACTTGTCATACATACCTCTCCTAGTGAATGGTGACCTGCTTCCAATAATTAGTATTTCAGTATTTTGTTGTGTGGTTAACATCATGTCAGTATTATTAAATGGTTCAAAAACGTAGAAAGAAAAAAGTAATTCTGTTATCAAGTGTTCTAAGTATATTAGTTAATGAATTAGTAAATAAAGATTTGTTGAAAATTTTGAAAAAAATATATTAGTAATCATTTTCTATAAAGAATTACACTCTTAACCTATATATTCTGAGAACACTATTACTAAACTTATTATGTTTAGATGAAAAATCTCACAAAAAATTGCCAATGGATACTTCGCACCAATCAAATGGTGACCAAAAAACTAATTATGTTTAAATGGAAGAAGGACTAATTGAGAAATTGGTAGTTCCTGATGGCATTTTGGGAGTGAAAAGTTCAGACCCTAGATTCTCTTGTTTTTTTTTTTTTTTTTTCAAGCGAAGGAATAAATGAACTATGCAAATCAAGGTGTAAGTATTGTAAATTTCCTGGCATCGTGTTCAATTCCTACGGATAAAAAAATTAACCATGCAGTGTATACAATGAAATGTCATTACCTGAAGGAATCTGTTGTTCCATCATTTGATTTACGGGGTGCATCCTGTGATCTACGGGGTGGTGCCTCAAAGGACCTCCTTTCAGGTCCTAAATTAAAGAAACCAAATTTCTCATTCAGCAACATCATGGCAATTTACACTCACACACTCATATAGATAGATGATACCATTTTTGAAGAGTTAAAATTAAATGTTACCTTTGGCACCATTAACCAGAGGCCCACGTGGTTCTGAATGGTCTGACCTAGCACTGGCATGACTAAGCTGGTTTTGTAGAGGGGAGAAGGCAGGGGCAGCTCGAGAAGCAGATCGCATGGATTGAATCTTCCCTTTAGCAACAACATATACTGTGCAGAAATCTGGTGCCCCTTTTGATACTGTTCCAGGAATATCAGCTACCTTGAATCTGATTAAAAAAATAAACTTTCCTTACTAAATCACACACAGATAGATATCCAATATAGAGAAATTCAAGCAAATATTTGTGCTTAGTAATGTACACTTATACACTAAGGTATATAACCATAAGTTCAAATGAAAGAAAATGGAGTGGAATTGAGCCTAGATTCCTTAACCAAAGTCTCGGGTTCAAGCTGGATAGAAAAGAACATGGTTGGTGGGTAAAGGTCGTTAGCTAGATTCTCCGGTGGAGTTATGTTGTTGACAAAGTCAATCTATATTCCAACCAATAGCATATGGAAAAAAATGATAAGATGACACAAGCTTGATCACAGGCCAATTTTGCTTTATTTTATATGATTCATTGTTATTAAGTTCATTTATAAGATGCACTTTACAATGTTTATTCTTCTAATGACCGCATGTATATGTTATTATTGGTACCTTGAAAGAAGAGTTAGAAAGCAAATTTTGTGAAATTTCGTGGCCCAACACGGCCATTTGGCATGGATAGAGAAACAGAAAGACATACCTAAGAAAACCACCTTTGTTTGAAGAGCCTATGACCAAATGCTCAATTGCATATTGAGAAGCATATTCAATTAAAGCTTTAGATATGTCCACATCTTCTAGTACAACGTCCTTGCAGTGTATCTATGGAACAACAACAAAATAAAATTGATGAGATGCTCAAATAATGTCAAGAACTCCAAAATGAAAACCATTATTATTATTCTTACTACTACTACTATTACTTTTTTTCCATTTTGAATCCCAAATTCGGTAGTATTACTTTTTTTTCCATTTTGAATCCCAAATTCGGTTCACTTTAAAAAAGTCTATTGATGTAATGTAAAAATGTTTATGAACCAAAAGTCCAAAACATAATTGAGAGAACAGTAAAATCTTGTAGAGAAAAAATGGAGCAAGAGAAGGGACTAAAAAGAAAAAAAAACTTACATCTTTCCGTGCACAGAACACACGATAAGGGCGGAAAATTTCTTTGGTTTTGTCATCAGGGTCATGACAAACAAGTGCACTCGGCTCAGGATGCCCAATACCATTTGCTACTACCCCTGCAACCAACAATATTACTAAACAATCTAGTGCCTAGTAAATGCATGCATGCAAATATTCCTTTTTTCTCCATGCTTGAAACTTTTTTCTTTTTTTTATTTTTTTAAAACTAAACATGAACAATTCATATAACATTTTAGAATATTATGGGTGTAACTCAATCCTACAAAATCAGCTTGTAAGGTGAGCGTTGACTCCCTCTTATATACACTTATTTGATCATTTCTTTAGATGATTGAAATCTCGAACACACCTCCCTCACACCAAGGGTTGAACATGTCAAGTGTGTATTTGGCAGACCGAATATTTGCAAGTGATCTGATGACTACCCGATAGCATGTGGCCTGATAGGCCCAACAAATTTTGTTAAAATAAAATCTAATATCATCTTAAAATGCGAGTTATAACAAATAATATATATACATAAATAATCTAAGGAGGCATTCATGCATAGGCTATTATATATTGAGTTTTTATCATTCTCTTACTTGAACTTTTACAACACAATTTTTTGTATGATTTATTTGTTTTTTATTTTTATTTCTCTTCATTACATCACTTATCTTAATCTTACCCCAAACTATTTTTCATCTCTTCATGGTTCAATTTGAATAAATTTCTTTAAAAACATTTAAGCAAATAAAAAAAATAAATTCTTCTCAACTTTTTAAGAAACGCTCTCATCTAATGTCTCAGCAATTAGATGTGCATAAGTTAATTTGACTTACACGAAAAGTTCAATTCAATTCAGTTTATTTTTATTTTTTATAAGTACTTCCCCTTATCCGATTCCTAATTGTGCAAAGGGTAGTAAAAAATAATTGTAAAATTAGAATGTGTTATATATTATTATTTCATACCATGGGACTGAAAAGAACATGAATGAGGTATAATAATGAATACTTACTTGGGGTCATAAGAGAAGCTGATGCAGAAAGAGAAGATGGCTTATGCTTGACATAAAGGAGAACTACATTTGAACCTTTGGTGAGGAGGTGATCAATGGCCCATTTTAGAGCATTTTGGCTCCCCTTGTCTGAATCTATTGCCACTGCCACTATTCCTTTCACCACATCCTTCTTGTCCCAATGATTCTTTTGAAGCCACATTACTTTCCTTACTTTTCCTTTCTAAACACTACACTTTTTTTTTACTCTTCCAATGAAAAGAAACCAAAAACTCTTATCAAAAGGACCTAGCTCTAAACTTGCTTCCTTTTTTCTCTTCCTCTTTTATTATCTCTTTTTCTTTTCTTATGTTTGCTATTTTCAAAAGGGTCCTATAATGAAGCAAACGCCACGCCAATGTTTGCTCTTCTTCTTTGAATCTCCTCTGTCCCTCCTTCAATGCCGAGAGACAAAAGGACTTGGATGTGTTCTATTTGCGTACTTTGCTTCTTTGTATCTTTTCGGTGTTTGAAACAATGTATTCAACAACAAAGAAGATTAAGGATATACAAGTTCCTCTAACTAGAATTCGCAACCATTTTTGGCTTCCTTTTTAGCCAGTTTGAGCTTTTCACGGACGTAACAACCACACAGATCGAGCTCTCTCTTCTCTCTCCCAAGAGAGAATAACCAGACTTTGCGGTTTTCCTTTGACTTTGTCCCTTTTGACACGGAATGAGGTATCCGGACAAAATATATGCTTATTCCTTGTAAAACGGAATGGTGCATCCATTTACTTATGCATGAATTTTTTACACCTGAATTATAAATTGAAACTGAATTCCAACAGCTACGATGCATAAGTTTCCTTTGAAAATTTTTGTAATAATTATTGTTTTGAAAATTTGAGTAATTTTTATCTCATTAAAAAAATAATTAAGATAGACATTATGATTATGAATAAAATTGAGAGTTTATAATGTTATTGTACATTCGTATTTTAAATATGATTTATTTTAATTATATTTAATTTGTAAGATCAAATAATAAAATTACTTTTCTAAAAACTTTTGATATTTTCATCTTCAAAATTTCAAATTGATGATGAGACAAAGTCCCTTAAGGAACTGAATGTTTTAATAATGACAAATTACTATAAACCAAAATTGAAGTAGTTAAACTTAGTTACTAATAATTGTTTGAAGTGTTATTATTAAGATATGACATATGATATATTCAAAAGCATAACATTTAACATAAGTTGACAATGCTCAAGTGGAGGATGGTGGCCGAAAAAATAGTGTTGGAGTTTTGGAGATGGGAGAATAGAACTAGAAGAGTTACCAAAGAGAAGAAAAAGAGAGATTGGATAATTTTTTTAGAAGTTGTTTTAATTTAAAATAGTTTTTAATGACTAATATGATACGGTTAAATAGCTAACTTTTATTGGTTTGTGACGATACACGTATACACTACTAAAAAATGTTTATTTTACGACATATATTTAAAAACAGTTATGGATACACCGTCCTTGTTGATTGGTGGTGGTCCTTTTGTAATTAAATGAAACTTTTTAAAGACTGGTGCTGTTAACACCGTCTTTAAACTTAGATTTTAACATCGTTTCTAGAAAAACCCGTCCTCCCTGAGAAAATTTCTTTGCATCTGTTTCTTCTTAATATTTTTTATTTTCAACTTTTAATTCCCTCCATTCATTCCTTTCCCTTGCATTCATTTCTCCGCGTCTGTTCCTCTTTCCTCTTTCTCCTCACATCTTTTCCTCTTCTCCATGTCACTCTGTTCCTTTTCCCCGCATTCCACTCCATGGAAAGAGCTACACATTTGAATGGAAGCAGAATCGCATTTGGATGGAAGCGGTGGCGGAGGGGCTATGGGGACTCGCAGAGTACCATGGGAAGAGAGGGGAAATAGGGAAAGCAGTGAAATGCCTCGAGGTATTCCGCCGCAGAAATAGGTCTTGCACAAGGGACTCGAGCTCACTGCGTCCATTGGAGAAAGATCGGTCGTGGCGCGTTTGGCACCGTGATTCTCGTAAACCACAAAAGCGAAGAAGAAGAAGTGCATTTGCATCTCGATTTTTTTGCGTTTAGTTTGTGTTTATTCAAATTTTGAGAACTAACGGTTCGTTTGGTTTGTGGATTGCAGGTATGTGTTGAAGAAAATCAGGCTCGCGCGACAGACTGAACGATGCAAAAGATCTACTGATCAAGAGGTAGGTTTTTGGTTTCTTCAATTTCTTGCTTGTTGATTTGCTTCGAGTTCTGTGATTTGACCATTGTGGACTGTTTTGGGAATTGTAGACTGCTCTTATTGCTCGAATTTAGCATCCCTACATTGTGCAATTTAAAGAGGCTTGGGTTGAGAAGGTTAGAGAAAGCACCCTGTTTCAATTGTTATATTGCATATGCAGTAATGTACTTTTTGCTATGTTTGCATTGTTACTGGATACTGTGAAGGTGGAGACATATGAGTGTATTGGATAATACCTATGAAGTCCTAGTGTCATGTGAAGTTCATGGGTGGTGTATGTCCAATTACTTACTATTTTGTTATGTTTGGAACTTGCTACTTTCTTTTTCTTCTTTAAATCCATTTTTTTTTAAATGATGTTAGGATTCATGCTAACTATTATTCTGGAAACATCCATCATAGCTATTGTCTTGCTTGTGTTGCTAGGTTCCTTCTATGTGGTAATTGCCTATTATCATATGCAAATGTCTTCATCATTGGCATGCATTTGAATCTGAGCTCACAACCATATTTGATTACATAGTTGATGGAATTAATGATGTCATTAAGGTCAATAATTTGCTATTATATTACTGTATATATTTGAATTGTGGGATGGATGCTTCTGTAATTTTTATGAGATTTAGTTCATTAGAGTGACATCTTTTTTTTCTTATAATACTTTTTAGATAGTATCTACTTAACTTGTGCATGAGCTTTGGCACCTAAATTGTTAGCTAAAGTAATTAACAAAATAGCTACTTTGTTGAATGTCCATTAACTTTTGTGCACTTTGAATCCGTGGCTATTGGAGTTTCATGAATGAACATTGCTCCTAGAACAATGATCTTTCAAATTCGATCAAAAGGATAATTTATGAATATTGAATGACCTTGATCCTAACCAGCAATGTCACTCAGCAAACAATGAAGCGTGATGAGAGTTGAGAATGTTGTCTTTTTGTCTTCTTTCTAGAATAAAAGCAACAAACCTTCAAAATTGGTAGCAAACAAATCCCCAGTAATTATATATAGAGTTGGAAACTGAACTCTGGAGTTTTACATTTAGCTGCAATAGAACAAAATTATAAAAAAATGATTCAAATTAAATAGTCATGTATAATATTCAAATTAAATTTGTCCTATTTCAGTTATTCTTTCTGGTAATAATTCTGTTTCAAGTTGGTGATCTTAATTGCATTTTTGGCCATTTTGATAGTATTATCTCATACTTGTGTGACATGGCTCCTTAAGCTTATGATAAGCTTATATATCCTCTCAGGTGAAGATAATAGACCTTGTGCTCTGCTGTTAAAATGTATGTTTATGCATTAGTTTTTAACAAATTTTCTCATTGTTTCCTTGTTTCCTTGTTTTCTCATTGTCACAATTTGACATTGGCTTCTCATGGACGAGAAAATATCAAGTTGAGGAGTTCCATCATTGAAGTACCTTGTTTCCTTGTTAGCTATATATATACCAGAAAATGTTTATTATTATTATTATTATTATTATTATTATTATTATTATTATTATTATTATATATACTGCAAATGTATGATTATATAATTTTTTGATATTTTAAACCATTTATATTTTTCTTTAAATTTAATTTATATTTCAGAATTTTCTTAACATTTTAATTTGTGGTCTAATTTTTTAATTCTCAATTATAACAATATATTCATCAAATACATTTTAATGTAATTTGATGTTATTGAATTATGTTTAAATAAATGACTTTTTATCCTATAAAATATTGAAAAATAATATCTTATATTTTAATATTTTATCTTTAGTAACTAATACTTACTTTATATAGAATAAATACCATGTTTGAAATTTATTTGATTAAATTAATTTTACATAATTTTTTTTTTACAAATAAATTCTTTCATTTTTTAAGGGAAATAAATTTTTTCATTAAGCAAGACAATTGGATGCAAATCAATTTAATTTATCATTTTTTTACCACAACTTTTAGCTTAACTTTTTTAAAACTAAGATATCAAAATTACCAAATAACCAAGTTTATTCTTAAAGTTCTTATTTTGAGCTTTGACATGTTATTATACTTGTATTGTAATTGTTTGAAAAAATATGGTGCCTATATATTGTATTTAATACCGTAAATTCATATCCTTAAGTCAATGTCGTGGTTTAATTTAGTTTCCATTGATGTAATGAAGTGGTGGGTTGATTCACTAAATTGGCACTGTATGCTTTCAACAAAGGATCCTTTTATTCAGCATTAGGCAGTTGTATAAGTAGTGAAGTTTTGTGTACTCCTTTAAGTTGATCATGGGTGAAAGAGTTATAGTATTGATACTACTCTTTTTCACTCATTTGTTAATTGTATTCACAAAGACATCACCTCAGGATTGTAAGTTCAGTTTTAATCAAATTTTTTTCTCATCATCCAAATGGCATTTTTGGTGTACATATTTATAGTCAAATCAGAAATATTCAACTTGTTTTTTCAGTTGGGAAAAAAATTGAATACATTCACTCTTAGCTTCTATAACAATTTTTGTATGAAGATTCATTATGTATTTGATTGGCTTTTAAATTTCTGATGTAGTTGCTGCTCTATTGGCTCTAGTGAATGAATGGCAAAACACACCTAGTGAATGATGCAGCTGCTGCTCTACTGGCTCCAGGTATGTTGTTACTTTTTTTTTTGTTTTTTTAGCTATCTTCTATATGTTAGTTAAGTTTGACACCATCTCCTAAAATCTAAAATGAAGTTTTCTTTGCAGACCTCTTATTGGCTTTGTTTATGTGCATCATCTTTTTTTGGTTGTATGATTTGAACTGTACTTTGGCAATACCATGGATGGCGTTGGGAGGAGGCAGTTTGTTTTTTTAGTTAACAAAGCTTTCTACATCAGTCATAAAAGGGTCGTTGTAGAACACGTGACAAACTACATCGGTCGTAAAAGGACCGTCGTAGAACACGTGATAAATAAAGTCGTTCCTACGACAACACTGACTGCTTTCTACATCAGTGTTGTCGCAGGAACGACTTTGTTTATCATGTGTTTCTAAGACGGTCCTTTTACAACCGTCGTAGAAATATCCACCCTCTACAACGACATTAGTTTCAAAGACACGCGTCCACCGTCTTTGAAGGGCATTTTCCACCGATGTAAAATGCTATTTTTCTAGTAGTGATATCCTATTTTTCCTATTTTTATTTAATATTTTTCATAAAATATAATTAAAGAGAACATTGTAAGAATTTATGATTTTACTTTAGTTAACTAGAAGTAACATTTGACTTTTCTTTTATTTATGTTTATCAATATCATAGTCAGTCAGGTATTTTTAAAATAAGACAATTATTTTGATTTTTTTAAAAAGGTTAGATTAATTTTTAAATGATCAGATAAACTTAAAAGTTATGAGTAAATGTTGTGCGTACCTCTTTGGCGAATTATTTTTGTTGTTAGAATTATAGTAGATAGAATAATTAAGACAGTTAAAAATATTGAATAAACAAAGAGAACTAACAATAACTAGTAACAAACTAAAACTATTTCCTTCACAAAGTATGGTCTCTAGCTCCACCACTCCATTCATCAAGCTTTTGACAGAGATTGATTATTCCAACAGGAGTGCGCAAATGATGGTTAGTTGGATAGCTCCTTCGCATATGACATTGAGGCTCAGTGTTGATGGCACTTTAGCTAGGACTATAGGTTCCCACCAGACTAATAATGTTGGACAAATGGTCTCAGAAATTTTAAGAAGGGGAGAGTTGAATTAAGATTTCGTTAACTATTTTTAATTAAAAATTTTCCTTTCTTAGATATTCCCTAGATTTATTTATTTATTTATTTGTAAGTTACTCGAATAACAAATAAGGAGAAGTAAACTTAAAGAAATATAAACACAACATAAAGTAAAAGAGAGAATGCAAAACCAGATTTATACTGGTTCGGCCACAACCTGTGCCTACGTCCAGTCCTTAAGCAACCCGTTTGAGATTTCCACTATCCTTGTAAAATCCTTTATAAGCAATGAACCACAAAGGACTTCCCTCCTTTGTGTTCAGTGATTACAACCAAGAAGTTATTCCCATTTCTTGCAATGAACCCCAAGGAACGTTGGTCCCTTGTGTCCAGTGATAACAACCAAGAAGTTATACCTACTTCTTGCAATGAACCCAAAAGACGTTGGTCTTTTGTGTCCAGTGATCAACCAAGAAGCAAATCCTGCTTCTTGCAATGAACCCAAGGAACGTTGGTCCCTTGTGTTCAGTGTTTGTAACCAAGAAGACCTTCTCTTGAAAACAGTCACCAAGAATATGTCTCTTAAAAGCTTTTTGTAAGAATGGAGGAGAGGAAGAAAATAGAATAACACAAGTTTTTGCCCAATGAACTTTACTTGACAAAACAAATGTTGAACAAAAAACTCTTAGAAAGATGTTGAGAAATTGGTTGTTTGAAATTCGTGTCATGATCACATATTTATAGCCATTTGATGGCTCTTGAAGAAGTCATGTTAAAAGTTGTGACTTTTGGCAATTTCTTCAAAACCAGTCACTTTAAAAGTTGTGACTCTTGGCAATTTTTTTAAAACCAATCACTTTAAAAGTTGTGACTCTTGACAATTTCTTCAAAATCAGTCACTGGTAATCGATTACCATAATGATGTAATCGATTACACAGTTTATTTTATTAAAAGTTGTGACTCTTCATGTTGAGGTTTGAAATCCAACATTCAAAAACCACTGGTAATCGATTACACTATTTTGAAAATATTTTTGAACGTTACAAGACAATGGTAATCGATTACATGCCCATGGTAATCGATTAATACTTTGTAAATCAGTTATAAAATGTATTGGGCTTCTGGTAATCGATTACTACCTTATGGTAATCGATTACCAGAGAGTAAAAACTCTGGTAAAAGATATTTCTTGAAAAATTCTCTTGGACAATTTTGTGTTGTTCAATCATTTCTTTGAAAAATTCTTTTTAACTTACCATGATGCTTTTCTTGAGGTTCTTGCATATCTTGAGTCTTCTCTTGATTCTTCACTTAAATCTTCTTGATTCTTTAATCTTGTTTGAATGGATCTTTAATAATCTTTGGCATCATCAAAATAATCTTGGAAGCTTTTCTTCTACAAATAATAGTATTATCTTGCGTTAACGGTCAGGTATATTTGTTATATTTTTTACACTTTTGAGGACTAAATTTTGTATTTTCATCTTCCAGGGACGTATTTGTCAATGAATTATACATCTAGGGACAAAAGTGACTATTTACCTTTATTAGCTTAACTCACCTCATATATTTATGCCAAAGCAACATAACAGGAACTGAAACCTACCTGATAAATATGTGATAAATATTTTATAATGTATTTTGCTTAAAACTCTTTAACCACTCTATTTCCCTCACCAGGGATATCCATCAAGGTCAGTGCACTCCCCCATGTACATACACATCACACATCATCACAATGACATTTTCAACATCAACAACATCTCATCTTAATGTTATTATCAACATCAACATCATCTCATCTTAATGTCATTCTTAACATCAATATTATCTCATCTCAATGTCATTCTCAACATCAACATCATCTCATCTCAATGACATTATCAACAACAACATAATCATCAATAACAACATCATCTCATATCAGTATTATCATAAATAACAACATCATTTCGTATCAATTATTGTCAGTATCATCTTCAATAACAACATCACTCTCTATCAATGTTATCATAAACATCAACGTCACCTCATATCAATTAATATCATCAATACCAATGTCATCAGTAAATCACATTCCGCACACACATAGAAATATGTGTGGAACGAAATGTGATTTACTAATGATATTATTATTGATGATATTAATTGATATGAAGTGACGTTGATGTTTATGATAACATTGATAGAGAATGATGTTGTTATTGAAGATGATACTGACAATAATTGATACGAAATGATGTTGGTATTTATGATAATACTGATATGAGATGATGTCGTTATTGATGATTATGTTGTTGTTGATAATGTCATTGAGATGAGATGATGTTGATGTTGATAATGACATTGAGATGAGATGATGTTGATATTGATAATGACATTGAGATGAGATGTTTTTGATGTTGAAAATGTCATTGTGATGATGTGTGATGTGTACAGGGGGTGTGCCATGATGGATATCCCTAGTGGGGAAATAGAGTGGTTAAAGAGTTTTAAGCATCTCTGGAGGGGGATGACATAAAATCTTTAATTATCCACAGTCAGTGCATTGATGGTGCCTATGTTTCATACTTCATACTACATGGAAATAGTATAAAGTTTGTTAATAAGTACTTGTAGTTTCTCATGAGGAGGAATACTTGTACTTGGGGGATGGGTTTGGAACTCTTTTGAGACTCAGGTTGATCACCATGGGGGGGGGGGGGAGTTGCCTGTGCACGACAGGGTGACCTTGACACTTGCTGCCTAGTTTTCCTTAGTTAGAGTGTCATGTGGAAATGCTTAGGCTATTTCCTTGAGGATGATACCACATTGCATTTGAGAGTTGATGTCAGGTGCATGCATCATACTGAGCATGATTGATTGGAATTGTGGAAGGTTGATGACTACTTGTTGAGTGTATGTTGTACTAATGGATGTTTGTGTATGATTATGGTATTTGTTGATGTTTTCTTGCTAATTATGGTCATTTGATTTTTGTGTTAATTTCTTTTATAATAAAATCACCCTTGCAATTTTTGTACCGTGTGGTTGGTACCTGTGATGATCACAAACCTTCGTTCGTGGGAGCAGATGGATAGCAATAGATTACGTGAAGTGAGATCCTTGCAATATTTTGAAGAGCAAAACTAACCTCTATAGTTGATGGATAATCACATATCATGATAGATTTTGCTCTGTCATATTCCCTGGTTGAAGGAAGGCGCTGCCATAATTCTTCTATGAAAAAAGGTATGAAAGGATGAAGCAATCGAAGACCATTGCCCAAACAAAACCACAAAGTATCTTTTGCAAAGCATTTTTCGAAAGCAAACTTAGGATCATTACCAATAATGTAAGGCTTAATCACTTCGATGAATGCATCACACAATTGATACTGCCACCAAGAATACACAACAATGGTAGCTTGTGAGAATTCAAATGATTATAGCACCATTTGATCCCCCAACCCCTTGATCCCTTTATTGACAAAAAAATTTATAATAAAAAATTTATTACACCATTGGAGATACCCAACCACCCTTTGAATGTCTAGGTTAGTTTTGTCAGACTTAAATGAAGGAAAACAACACAATTAAATCACAATAGCTGACATACTTGGTGAAAAAATCAGCCATATAAAACATTGAAAATAGATTGACACCTGAGCTATGTATGAAACCAGTGCAAAACGGAGAGCATCAACACCACATTCATCAATACCATTTGGAAAGTCCTTCTTCTGACTCTCTATAGTAGTGGCTAGTTCTTTGGGGTCCAGGTTACCAACCTCCAACCTCTTATGTAGACCTTCAAGTGATATCCCATTTATCACTTCAATGGGATCAATAACATTTCCTAAGGGCTTGGACATCTTGTGTCCATGTGCATCACAAACCATGGGATGCAAATAAATCTGCATAGGATTTGTAAGTACATGAGAAGGTCATTGATCAAATTTTCTAAGTTATACATGAGTGCTTGGTTAGCTTTCCTTAAATGATAATTTTATTCTTTACTCTCTCTCTCTCTCTCTTTCTCTCTCTTTCAGAGGATCTCTTGTATCTCTTTGTAATCTTCCTCTATCTTAATGAAGTTTCTTTTATCCAAAAACAAGGAAAACAAAATTCTTAGGCATGCATGACCAGAATTCACACTTCACATGTGAGAACACAAAGTAACAACACATCAGCCAAATACTTAAAGACCATTATAGAGAAATGCTCTGTTGGATAAATTTTACCATGCTCATTACAAGAATTTGCAAAAAGCAAACAAAGATATAAGTATCTCTTCCAATCAGCCAAATATTGTTTTGGAATAATCTCTATCCTTTTGTTTTCCTCATCCACAACAGTAGGAAGAGCTTGTTTTTCCAAATCATTGCAATTGACATACCACCGGGGCTTTATCATAGGCTCCAATACATCATTTCTTCTTAAACAGACCCCAGGGCGCATCTCATTGTTTTCAGATCCTCTATAAAGGCCCTAAACAAAAGAATAAAACAAATGAAACAAGAAATCACCAAAATTGCATGTTCCATCATACACATACATAAATTATTTCTAAGATAGAGATAAATACTAGTCCAATGTATTACCCCTTGCAGGACTTTATAAGCTAATGATAGCTAAAAGAAGATCAGGTGCAACATATTAAAAATTAAAAATAATGATATAAACTATAATCCTCCCTTTCGTCACCAGAGAAGAAATCATTAGTTGGGTCTGGTTCCACAAAAATACAAGTGTACTTTCCAACAAAAGTATTGTAACCTAACATTTGTTATTTCTCATAAAACAAATAATAGTATAACGATACCTTCTTCTATAATGCATCTGCTATTGCCTCTCGAGCTTTAAACCACAACATGCCCAAAAAATAAGAGCCAACATTGGAATTTATTTTTCTGTCATGCGTGAAAACATTAATGAATTCAAGGTTGTGACGTTTTCCCACTTCAAAATCATTTGGATCATGGGCAGATGTAATCTACAAGGAACATAGAAAATACCATAATATGTCTAATATCACTTAAAAATAATTTCAACGGAAATTTTATTCAAACATATAGAGAATACCTTAACAACACTTGTCTCGAAATTTGGATCAACAAGAATAGCGTCAAAATTATAGGAAATTTTCTACCATTAAATGGATGAATAGCATATTTTCCATGAAAATGGTTGTATTTGCCACCATTAGGATGTACAACAATAGCAGTATCACTAAGCAATAGCTATATATGACAATACGATTGTACGCGTTCTTTTCTTTCAGGGAACTGCGAAATTGGAATGGAAATCTAAAAAAAATTGATTTGCACAAATTCTACACTGATGGAAAACAAAGTGTGAGATGCATGGGCATCAAAGTGAATCTAACAGCGACAAAGAATCTACAATGAAAGGAAAACATCTTGCAATTATTATGAAGAGTAATGAGAAAAGGGTTTAGAAACGAAAAAGTGGCGGCAAAAAAATGGAAAGGGAGAAAAAAAAGTGACGCCACCACCAGAAATCACCTTCTACAGCAGCGTATGACGAAGACGGCCTATGGAGGAAGTTCGAGTGATAGTCGAAAGTTGTTTGCAGGTGTCAATGTTCTTGAGAACCGCTTCATCGAGGCTAGAAAGGTGCTTATGGTCTTCCTTGATCATGGACTGAATCCCATAGATTGAATGTTGAAGCCCATGTTTTTGCAATTTGAGAAAACCTTAAACCTAAAACCCTCGAAATGACAAGTTCTTGCTTCAACTTTGAAAATTTTATGCCCACACTATATTGTCACTGCCCCACCACTATTGTCTCACTAAACCCTAATAACGCAAGTGAGGTGAGAGAGAGGAGAAAAGCAGGAAAGCAAGTGAGATGAGTTTGGAACAAAATAATTAAATTAGAATGACTACCATTCTAAGATGGTTTTGGCAAAACCGTAGTCGAATGGAAATTTCTAAGACGGTTATAAAAAAATCGTCTTCTTTGAAGAACTCAGGATTTACAAAATTGCCACCGCCTAATATAGTTATTGGATAACCCTCGTCGTTTCCACACTATATTGTCACTGCCCCACCACTACTGTCTCACTAAACCCTAATAACGCAAGTGAGGTGAGAGAGAGGAGAAAAGCAGGAAAGCAAGTGAGATGAGTTTGGAGTAAAATAATTAAATTAGAATGACAACCATTCTAAGACGATTTTGACAAAACCTCTGTCGAATGGAAATTTCTAAGATGGTTATCAAAAAATCGTCTTCTTTGAAGAACTCAGGATTTACCAAATTGCCACCGCCTAATATAGTTATTGGATAACCGTCGTCGTTTCGCTGTCCTAAAAAATGCTTTTTCTAGTAGTGTAAAAAAAACTATTTGTAGTCATTACAGTGCAACACAAATATAAATCTGATCTAGATTTTTCACTGAATTGATACAAAGTCTTAAAATGAATAATAATCTATATAAAAAAATCTTGACAATAATTATAAAATGTTCTTTACATTTGTGCAAACATAAAAACAATTTTAGGCCTCAAAATGACCTCAATCAAAATCCCAATAACCAAACCTACAACTGCAATGTTGAAGCCACCCCTTGATCCAATGTATGTCCCCACATTGAGCTATTGAAACTCATCATCAATTAGTGACAGAAATAGAGAACTCATCTTTAGTCATAGTCCTTGAATACAAATCCCCTTCACTGACATAAGAAGAGTAGTACTCCTCATCACTATCCTTCTCCTTTAACTCCTCAATCTTTCCCAATGCCTCCCTCCAATCCCACCTACTCTCCACACTCCATTTGCAGCAAAACATTCCAATCCTCAGTAACTTCAACATCTCACCCTCCCCATTCCTGGTCCCCATAATGTCTTTATCAAACACCTCACCAGTCCACTCTTCTCTCACTACTGAATCCACCCATGTTGCCAAGTCGGCATTATTGTTCCTACCCTTCCCATGCCTCAGATAATTTGCTGGGAATTTTCCTGTTAGTAGCTCTAGAATCATGATACCAAGACACCACACATCACTTTTCACATTAGGCCTCCCAAATTGGATCACCTCTGGGGCCTTGTAGGCTGCCATGAACTGCTGAGCGTGGCTCTTGCTCATCACTGGCACAAGGCCATACTCTGTCAAGTGTGGCTCAAATGAATGGTCCAAAATCACATTGGAGGACTTGAGATGACCATGTGGAAGGTTTTGGCTAGGGAGGCTTTCATAGAGGTAGGCTAAGCCTCTAGCTACTCCTTTTATGATTTTCAAACGGGTTGACCAGGTTAGCATTGAGTTATTTCTACCTGCATGTCAATGCAAAATATGGTAATGGTGATCAATTTTCTTTAAATTTGAAGTTATACTAAATTTTAATGAATAAATAGTTTATGCACTGATGGTGTCATCCAATTACAAATTGTCATATATATAACATGTATGATAAATTTATTGATGTTTACAATAATTACTTTAAAACTCTTACCAATGATGATTTCTGATTAGTTGAGAATTATTGCATAGAAATTAAACTCAACTTTCATTGAGATAAAAGTTCAAACTCTTGTTGAGTTATTCCAAAAGCTTAAGCTATTATATGAACATCTCTCCAACAACAACAAAAGCATTATTGACCAAATGAGATTGGTTACATATATCATACACCCTATTATTAGGCTTGGTTACTAATAAAATTTTAAACATATTATTGACCATAACAATAGAACTACTTCACCACCTACACCACCTAGTGTGTTTTTCATATCTCTAACAAAATGAATTGATTCAAGTGGTCAGGATTAATTAACATTTTTAATTCATTAATTGATTGAAGCCAATTAGAGTGACAAGACTCTGCCTATAACTATAATATATGTTATTATAATATAGACTTAAATATATTTTTATTCTTAATAAGTATTTGATTTTCACGATTGTTTTCAATAATTTTTTTTTGTTTTGCGTCTTTAATAAAATAATAATTTTATTTTTTATACTTAACACTTATTTTTAGTCCATGATAAATTAACTAATTTTTTATTTGCTCTCTGATAAAAAAATTTCATTTGTTATTAGTCAAGACTAAAACAAGATTCACTAATTTATTAAGGATCAAACACAAAGTTTGTTTATATATCATAAACTAAAACAAAATATCAAGAAAAAAATAAGTGTTATTCTCGTTAGGGACTCAATGAGAAAACACAAAAATTAGATATTTATTAACAATAAAAAAATATATTCAAGCCTATAATGTAAAACATTGGCATACCATGTAGATGACTGGCCAAGCTACCATTTTCAGCATAGTCATAAATCAAAAACTTGTCTTCTTTTCGGTAGTAGAATGCAGCAAGAGGGAGAAGATTAGGGTGTGTCAAACTTCCAAGCCTTTTCATGTGCTCAATGAACTCCTGTTTCCCGACATTGTTGTTCATGTGCCTAAACCTCTTCACAACGACTGTTGGTCCATTCAAAATCATGGCCTTGTATGTGGACCCGAAACTGCCACTACCAAGAACCACAGCTGAAGCTCTAAGCAGGTCTTGCAAATCAAAGCCCCCTTTCTCTTCCCTAACAAAGTTCAATTCCCCATCAGCACCCTTCTTGAAATCACTTGTCAGATCAATGGATGATTGTGACTCCTTGAAGCCTCCACTGTTCTTGGAATTCTCCTTCTTGCTTAATATTAAGGGTTCTAACCTTTTTCTCCTTTGGTTACGGATAAATAGAAGTGCTACTATTGAAGCAACAACAACCACTGCCACCACTATAATGACAGTTATAAGGATTCTATGTTTGTTTCCCTTTCTTTGAGGTGAATTAGGGTTTGGAACCTCTGATCTTGACTCGTTGCGGCCAATCTCATTGCACGGACTCATCGGTTTTCCACATAGGCCTTTGTTGCCTGTGTTGCACAAGAACAAATAAATTGAACATGTGAGATAAAATCCAACAACAAGAAGAAAAAGAAACAATATCTAGTAACCAGTCTTAGTAGAGCCGACTTAATAATAAAGCAGTTAAGGTTCAAGTTTTAGGTTCACCTAAAAAAATATTTTCTGATATTTTTTATATAGCAAGAATGTCTCATATACCGACAATATTAACAAAATATAGATCTACAGTATAAATATCTCATTGTAAAATGTTTATCTTAAAATTTGTTTTAGATCTTACTCACCATTTGATCGAGTCTAAGATATATATCTTTTCTAAGATAACTTTAAGGATTATGTGCACTTGAATGGACGATCAATGAATTACTAAGTCAAGTTGTGCTGATGCATAAATCTGAATCCAATACCAGTAAGTTGTAACTTTTTCTGTATCAGGGAGTTAAGTCTATAAAGCTTCACACGTATTACCCGTGTATTTATAAACCTCTAGGAATATTACGTGAACCAGAAACACAATACCTCATTGAATTTTCAAAATAAATGGTAATCCCTCCTGTCTCAAATAAAAGAAAAAAAAAAGTTTTCTTGGCTTTAAATAAGAAATATTTTAACTAACTTTATTTTGTTTAATTTAATGTTACTATCTTTAAAACATCTTTAATTTAATTAAGATTTTAATTTTAATGATTCTTTTTTATTCATAATATCAAGTTTCAATGAAAGATAAATTAAAAAAAAATTAATTTTTAATTAAAATTAATAGGATTAGTTAGGATGAAGATTATTTTTTTTTTCCTTTTGATATAAGGAGTATGTGAGTAATATTTACCCCTCCACCCACTCCCAAAACAGAAAAAGGAGAAGAACATAAAAGAGGGTCACTAATAGCAAAATAAATTGAAGATCAAACAAACAGGATGAATATTATAGAGAATCTAAACTAGGTTTTGGAAAACGATCTATAACTGTGTTTTCGGCTTCAACCGCAATTTTTATATCCATATTGACCGTATTTGTCCAAAATTTTTCAGAATATTAAGGAACATTATGAAACCACAATTATAATTTAAAACCTTGTATGTTGTATGTATCTAAGTCTAATTTAAAGTCTATTCTTAGGCTAATGATGCTGCTGCAAGATTTTTCAAATGTACTATATATATATATATATATATATATATATATATATATATATATATATGATCTATGCAGCAAAGAGTGATAGGAAGCAAGAGGCTTAGTTTGGCAAAGGAGTGAGGTTTAAATAAGTAATCAATAAACATGGATGTTCAAAACAAATAAAATAAATTAAATCTGCAAAAGATAAACAACAAACAAATTAAAAACTAAGTCTGTTGGTGAAAAACAGAAGATGACTATTAACATACCAGCAAATGAGCTTGGATCCTTGTTGCTTAAGCCTTTTGGTATTGGACCCTCCAATTGGTTATTTGACAAATTAAAATTTCTGAAAACCTTTTGTCGAAACTCTGGTATATTGCCTCCAAAACTGTTCCCTCGCAAGTCCAAATCCCAAAGTCTAGGCAAGTTAGCAAGTGACTTAGGAATATGACCCGTGAAGCCATTTTCTGCCAAGAAAACCCTTTTCAGTTTTGTCATGCCCTCAAAAGCATCATCTGGAATATCACCAGAGAACTTGTTATTGGACAGAAACAATGCCCTTAACTTCACAAGCTTTTTGAACTCAGGAATTGGACCCTCAAATGTATTGTTCATGACACTAAAGCTTGTCAAAGTTGGCAATTCAAACAAGGTGTCTACGTCAATGTTCCCCCCTAGACTCATATTCTCTAGTCTCAAACCATAAAATGTTTGGTCAGTGTGGTTGCATAACAAACCTCTCCAACTACATAAACTAGACTCGTTCACCCAGTTGTTTAAGGCATTGTTATTGGACAAGGAAGCTTTGAACCTCATCAAAATTTGAGCATTTGTGTCTCCCAACAATGGCACAAAACAAATATTGGCCAACACCAACAGCATAAGAAGGCAATAATATGCTCTTCTAAGAGCCATAGTAAGTTGATCACAGGTTGAACCAAAATGGGTTATTGGTTGACGAGAAAGGAAATAATAGAGGGAATAATGAAACTAATTAAGAACAAAGAACTATCGAGAAACTAATTAAGAACAAAGAACTATCGAGAGTTTGAAAGGAAGTGTGCATAGGAAATTATGATTCAATGGTTTAAGGGGTGACATTGACAAAGTCCTACATGCAAATAATAAGCTGGTTAGGCCGGCCATATACTATAGTATTAATTTGAATTTGGACCTTGTTTTCTATGGTACTTTTTTTTAATAGCATATATTATATCAAGAAGAGGGGTTAGTTTAAAGCTGTTTTTTCTTGTTATTGATGAGGATAGTGTCTTCTACTGCATTGGCCGTAGCTTGATTCATATAATTTTTATGTGAGTTTTATTTGTTTGGTGTGTGCTTTGTTGTTATTCTGATGTTACGTTGGTCGTAGTTTGTATGTGCCATGTGTTTTTATTTTGTGTCATACATGCATTTCTTTCCGACACATATTGATGAGAACTAAGAACTTCCCAATAGCGGCATTGTTATTATGCAATTACAATAAAGAACGTAGATATAATTAGTACCCAGTCATACGAGAATTTCTATATATAAAAAGACAGGTTATATCATGAGTTCAACATATTTTACGACACTTCTAATAATATTATTGTTTTTACCTATTTCTCTACATCGCATTACTCATTTTATCTCACACATTTTTTCTCTTGCATTCCTATTTGTCTTATGATTGTACAAAAATAATTTCTCAAAATAAAAAAGACTACATACATATTGGATTATTGGAGAATTTCTATATTAAAAGAGAGAGAGAGAGAGAGAGATTTCTCCACGTCGCATTACTCATTTTATCTCGCACTGCATTCCCGGTTCTCTTACGATTGTACAAAAATAATTTCTCAAAATAATAAAAAGAATTCATATTGGATTATTGGAGAATTTCTATATTAAGAAAGAGAGACTAGCAAAAATACTCTAACATGTTTTTTTATTAGGAAAGTATTATTTGCCTCTATTGTTAATGTTATTTGCCCACTTTAGAATGAAAAGTTTACTTTTACTAATCTATCAAAGGGTTACCAACCTTGGCTTTCAGTTTCTATTCGTCATATTTCTTATCTGCAGCACATAAAGTATCGAGGGTCTCAATATCCCATAATAAGCAACTGAAATTTATGGCATTGCTAAACCAAAAAAACTGATGTTTCTTGTTTTATACTAGAGATATAGAGATATATTATGAGTAATGATACACAAATTACTCTTAATTTTAAACATCTTATTCACAACTCTTATTTTTCTTTATCTCTCTTTTTATCATATCATAAATCTTCCTTACTTATATTTTGATTCTCTTTTTTTCTTTTCTCTCTAGGTGTTGAATAGCGTAATGAGTGTCTATTAAACATTTTTCATACATTAGATAGAGAAACTTCATCAATACTTTATTAATCTTCATGTTTCCTTTTTTTGAAAAAACTTGTAAATCCTCCCTTCACATGATCTCTCTCTTATCTAGAGTGATCATGTGGGGGAGATTTGTTTCACATCAAGAATTTCTATTTATAAACCTAACATCAACTATATCTTTGATGGATCACATTTTATATGATCCATCATTAATCACTTTTAAGAGTCCTTGGATTTATGAAGGTGTGCATAATAATATCATGGATCCTTCCTCATTGTAAAATCTCCTTTTTGTTCCTCCCTCTCTGAACACCCTGAAAGGAAGCTTCAGCGACGTACAACTCCAATGACACCTCCAATACAAGTAATCCTAACTGTCTTGATCAGGTTAACAACCGATTTAATTTTGAAAATTATAATTTTCGTCATCAAACATGGGTATGGCAATAGGAACATTTGTTTTTGTCTCCCTTCTTGATGTATATTTCTGTTCTCATAGACAAGAAAAAAGCTATGGTGCCAATTTGTGGTAATATGGAATAACAAATCAAAAGATAACATAGAAAATATGGAAATACATGAAAATATAAGATGAGAATTTTATAATTGCAAGCACGCACATAGATTATCAAAAAGTTATTGCTCTTTATGTAGAGCTAAAACATAACCGACAATAAAAAAGAAACACCACAAATCAGTGCTCTTAAAATAAAAACATACACTACTAGAAAAAGTATTTTCTACGACACCGTTTGTATATCAGACGGTGATATTTTTGTAAATAAATACAACCACTCCATGATGGTCTTACGAAAACCGTCTTAGAAGGTTTTTTCTTATTTTAATATTTGATATTCTCCCTTTACTCTCTCGCACTCCCTGTATTATGACTCTCCCTCTCACTCTTCGACTCCCCTCCAGGGTTCGAAGCCACAAATACAACTGTTGGTGCTCCCACTCTTCGACTCCCTCTCACTCTTCCTTCATGGCCGCTTCGCTTCTTCTTCTTCTCCTTTGTGTGGAAATGGTTCAGTCCACGTTTGCGTCTTCTTCTTCCTCTTTGTGCCTTCCCGAGCCACCTTTGTTTCGCTACAATCTCCAATCGAAGTGTCCAATCTTGATTCCATCGAATCCATTTCTTCAGGTACCTCGTTTTTTAGATTTTTGTTAATTTCCATGTACTTTTAGATTGGTCTGATGATTTATTTCCGTTTTCTCCTTTATGTTTTGCTAGTTTTTAATCTAAGATAAAGATTATTTCTCACATATCACATTATTATGGCCTCGTTTGGGGGTTACCATATTATTTTGGCAGAAGCATCTTGGATCCCTGAAGTAGAAGAGTGAAAAGTCGAGCACAAAGCCACCATTACCAATTAGTTTGTCTCAGTTCTGGAAAGGGGCTTATCGTGATTCATTGGAGTTTGTGCAGTCATTATGTGATACATCATATGGGTTAGTGGATGTATTTCCCATTAAAGATCGTGAAAGTGCTCTTCGTGAGGTTATTTGCTTAAATTTTTTGTAAATGCTTTTTCCATCTAGTTAACATTGTTAAAGACATAATTGCATAAAAATGTTTGTATTCTATGTATGTGTTTATAGTTTCCTTTTTAGACTTCTTACCTATTATTTCAACATTCATTGTGCTTTACTAATCATTAATGATAGTCTCCTTTGCATTTCTTGTTACTATGGCAGTACTAATACTTCTCATACTCCCTGATTGGAGTCTTGAACAACTCCAACATAACATGTGGTTTTGCATCTCCATATACTCTTTAATGCAGTTAATTTTACATGCATGTAGCTAGAGAAGATCTCTACACTAATCTTGAACACACAAATCATATTATATATTAATGCCAGAATAACAATAGAAGAACAAATTAAAAATAGGCCAAAAGAAGGCTGAAATCCTGTTGATGACCTACCTTTTGCCTTGCTCTCTAAAGGAGAGCAATTGGCATTACCTTCAATCAATAGCATATCCTTTTCTAGTTGTTCTATTTCTCCTTTGTTTATCACTTTCACCAATGCCTCGTATAACTCAGTAGCCAAAGTCAAAGCCTTGGGAAAAACCTACGTAATCTAAGCAATCCTATCCCACAAGGACATTGGATAGAAGACTCTAAAAAGATTGGACCAGAGATGCAAGAGAAGGCCCTAGGGTTCTCATGAGCCTTATAGTAGATTTCTGGCCCATGGGCTAAGTATGAGCCCGCTTATCTTTGTACATATTAGATTAATGTTTCATTATTTTTGGGCCTTGTATTTAGGGCTCCATAATATAGGTAAGGTACCCTAGAAATGTAGGATTTTTCAGCCCTTGTATTTTAGGGCACCTAGACTAGTTTTTGTATTAGGGGTAGTTTTGTAATTTCACATGCATTAAGTGAATATTTGATGTGTGTGGTTGGAAATAAATTTAATTGATTTGGGAGAAGCCCAATCCAATTAAATTTTAGAGGGGGAGGTGAGCATTTGTTTGCTACACCCCATTGCCACATCATCTAGTCACACTTTGTGCATGTCCTTCATGCTTTACATGCCTCATGACACCTAAGCACACTTAGTGGAGAATCTTGGACTTGATCTTGGATTAGTGGGCTGAACCATAGCTAAAATTCACTAATCATAATTAGTGAAATTTTGGCTCCACTAATTCAATTTCAAATTCAAGTGAAGTTTGAATAGAAATTCAAATTTTCCTCTAATTTTGGGTGACACTTAGGCTATAAATAGAGGCCATGTGTGTGCATTTTTTGAACTTTGATCATTTGAGAATTACACTTCAAAGTTCAGACCTCATTTGAGGCACTAAATTTCATGCTCCTTATCTCCTTCTCCCTCCACTCATCTTCTCCTTCCTTGAAGCTCTTATCCATGGCTTCCTATGGTGGTGAGCTTCTTCTTGACTCATCTTCTCCTTGAAGTGGCGTGTCCAATCATCTTCTTTATCCATTTTGCTGCCATTCATCTTCAAGAAGCAAAGGACTCCATTGATGAAGAAGATCCAAGGCCTACAAGCTCTACATGGAGCTACATCATGTGGTATTAGAGCATCTTCATCTAGGTGATGTTCTTTTGCTTCTTCTATCTTTTTGTTCGGTCAATTCACTTTAATGCCTTATTCTTCATCTTATTCTCCATGCATATTCTCCATTGTCTTGTGGTTTGGTGCTTTTTAGAGTAGATTCAAAAAAATAAACTGATTAAATCTTAGATCTACACTTGTTCTTGCATTTCTATGGTTTAAATTTTATAGTTCTACTCTTGAATCATGTATTTGTGTTGATTTTAGGTGTTAACATTTTTTAGTCATAATCTTCTTGTGCTAAACCTTTAGATCTAAATCTTCATCCAAAATATTGATTAGAAAAAAAAAACACAAAAATCTAAGTGTAACTTGATCCATGTTGTCTTAGAGTCATGTTTAGTCATAATAATTGTCACATTATGTTCTAAGTTTATGTTGAATTTTTATTTTGTTGATTGAATTCTAGATACATTTGTTCATGTATTCTTTTCATTCTTAGTCTATCTTTTGAATTTTGAGTCTAATTCATGCATGTTATTTAGTTCATAACATGTTCTAAATCAATTCCTCGAAGTAGTCTTGTTGTTGAACTTTTTTTTTTGTTTTCTAAGTTTTCTACATGATGCCTATGATGAAGTTGAGTTGTGGTGCTGAGTTGTGGCTGGATTTGTGAATCAAATAAGTCTTTAGCTCTATTGACTTGTGTTATTAAAGATAATTGAGCATAAGCAAATACAAATTATAACCATCCAAGCCTTAAGCAACATGAACACTACTCTTGATTTCTAGGTTGAAATCGCTAGTGCTGGTAGCTTGAACATACGAACTTGTATAAATTACTGGGAATTGGTTACTACGAATTTTGAGCTGAAATTTTTATTGAATTTTCTAGACATCTGGAACAAAATTATAAAAAAATAAAAAAACGATTTGGATTAAAGTAAAAAAATAAGAAAAATCACACAAGTTGGCAGAAAAATCAGTGTCCAGGAAAAAAAAGTGAAAGGGAAGTGTGCTTGTTGTTTTGGCTCGAAATTTGTTCTATAATTGTTGCCTATTTTATACCAATCTTAGTTCTGCAATTTCAATTGAAAATTAGTGTGAAAACAAGTTCCAAAACTAGAGGTTTCTTGAGTCTTTTTTTAGTTTTTTTTACTCTACTCTAGAGCCATTCTAAGTTTCTCTTTGAGTCCTAGCTTGCTTTTATGTGTTTTTCATTGCTTTAATTGTTGAATAATCCTTGAAAATTTGTCTTGTTAAAACTCTATTGGTTTAGCTTTCATTTCATTTTTTTGGTCTTTGGTTATTTCTTGTCTCTTTGTTTAAATCTTGTTTGTGAGTTGCCATATAGGGAATTGGGAAGGAGGATTGGTACCATCCCTTGAAGAATTTGAGTCAAGAAGCAAGGGAAAACCACCTTAAGAGCTATTGGACTAAGAAGCACTCCAAATTGAATGAATCATCAAAGAGAGAACAACCACCAAAATTGAGGACCTTTTTGTAATTTTGTAATTGACAATTGCTTACTTTTATTGCTTTCAAATTTTGTAACAAAAAGGCCTTTCATTGGAAGTAAGTTGGGAGCCTCCAATAGGTCACCCTACTTCCATTTGTGTGTAATAATTTTAGGCAATTTTCCCTTAGGATAGTGAGTGTTTTGTTGGAAACCTTAAATGAGGTCATCCAAACACTCTTAGGAACCGCCTAGTTTACATTTCTTTCACTTTAACCTGTTGCTTACTTTCATAGTTTATTTTCTTTACTAGTCACACCTAGCTTATCTTATTATTGCATAATACTTTCTTCTTGCTTATCACACTTATCTTGAGTTCTTTTGGAACCATAGCTTTTACCTTTTTTTCAAACCCCCAACAAGAAAGAACCACAACTTAGGAACCAACATGAGTCATCATTCATCTAGTGTTAATGGCGGTGTACTAGTCATAAGGACCCTCTATCTAGAATCTTAGATGAGTTGAGGTCCCTTTGTAACATCTCATTTTTTTGTAAACTAATTTAAAAAAAAGATTTATATATATAAATAAATAATTTTAAGAAAAATGATGTGGTTTTTATGATTAAATAGATAAGGAGAAATACTTTATTAATTAAAATAATGATTTGAGAGAAAATAAAAAGGATATTTTATTTATTCATTTGATAGGAAATAAAATATAGTTTGTTTTTATAAATAATAAAAATAAATAAATAGAGTAAATAATAAGTAGAGAGGTGTTAGGTCAGTTTTCACACCGACGATATTTTCTCTTCCCCTCATTTTTGTTTTTCTCTCTTCTCCTCCCAAAACCTTTTTTCCCACAAACCACCAAATCTGTCTCAAAAATATGATGATCTCAGATTCATTAACCGTTGGATCATTGTGAAATTTAAGCACCAAGTTCACATCTCAATTCCGAGTCACCATTGAGAATTACAAAAAGATGCCGGAGCTGAGAGAAATATTTTTTGCATGGTGACTTTTTCTTTCCCGCAGAAACCCAGAGCTGTCTCGGTAAAATTATGATCCCGGATTTGTTAACCGTTGGATTTTTGTGAAATTTCGATACGTTGTTAGAAATTCAATTGCACACACCTTTACCGTTGGGATCTGCGAAAAAGTATCCATGGAGAGAGAAAACCGAATTGCACAAAGACAGTACAAAATGGAGGCTTCAATCCCTTCCCTGTCTCTCTGACGTTTGGGAACTCTGTTGGAGCAGTCAGAGGAAAAACTAGAGGAATCTCAGGGAACCGCTAGAGATGCCGCTATCACTGTCGAAAGACACGTGAGTCCGCTTAGAGGTAAGGGATGAATTATTCACAATTGGGGATTAGTGAGAACATGTGTAGAGATCTTTAGGGTATCAATTGGAATGAGTTTTGGGGTGTTTCCGCAATTTTTATTTTATCCTTATAATTATAACTGTGAATTATATATGTTTGATGAACAAGTTGATGTCTCAATGAGAAATTGCTGTGAAATTGATGTGTTCTTGTGTTGAGTGTGAACCCTTTAAAAAAAATTGAGTTCCTTTTATAAACGTAAATTATATTTTAAATAATATTATTAAATGAATTATTTTATACAAATTATTATCTTGTTCTAATTTTTCTACGACAATGATCAACATGTTATGTGTATATATTTATTGTAATACTAGAATAATAAATTAAAGAAAATTGTAAGGTTAATGCCTAGTGGTAATTTCTTTTGATGTAATATTAAATTAATTGTTATAGAAATTCTTTGATTAAAAATAATGTAGTTTTATTTACTATATACATATACATATATATGTTTTGTGTCATGCAAATATTATTATTGTGTGATGTGTATATGAGTTATAAGGTGTAATAAGTTATTATAATGATATTATAATATTATTGTGAAGATTGAGTAGTACAAGTTGAATGTGTCAATTTGCAAGATACATGTAAAAATGAGATGATTGATGTGATATTATGAGATATTAAATTGTGGGCATGATATTTGATTGTGAATAAGTATGTGTGTTTGACCCTTGATGTGAGAATAATTATATTGTGAGCTATGAATTATATAATAATCCGACCAGTGTTGATATTGAGAAAAGTATTGATGCATAGTGTTAAAGAAAAAAAAATGTAAGTTTCCTATTTAGGAACCAGTGTTAAATTGTAGTGCAATGTGTTAAACGTGTTTGAAACACGAGTGTGAGGTCATGTATATTGTATAATTCATGAGCAGTGCTTATAAATGAAATATGTGGAATAACATGTTGCCTTGAGATTATGATATTGTTATTGAGATTAAGTATAAGTGTAAAGTTGAACATGTGTTAATTTGTGAGATACGTGTAAACATGTAATGGTGGATTGTGACACTATGAGATGTGAAATTGCGAATGAGTTTTGGTTGTGAATAAGTGTGTGGTTAACACTTAATGAGACATTACTTGTGTTGTAAGCTGTGAATTGTACAATAACCCGACCAGTGTTGATGCACAGTGTTAAAGAGAAAGTGTAGGTTTCCTATTTAGGAACCAGTGTTAAAGAGAAAATGTAGGGTTCCTATTCAGGAACCAGTGTTAAATTGTAGTGCAATTGTGTTAAACGTGTTTAAAACACGAGTGTGAGATCGTGCGTATTGTATAATTCATGAGCAGTGTCTGCATGCAAAAATGATTTTAGGGGTTGGACCTGAATCAGGAGGGAGAGGCCTGACGGACTCTTCGGAGTGTAGGCCTTAGGGGTCACCCGGTTTGAGTGTTCCTTTAAGCCTATGTTGATCCCATATGGTTGGAGCATTCTCGTAAAATACTGTGACCCTGATTGGTCTCCCTATGATTTTACTTAGTGAGAGTGACCTGACATACCCATTGTGTGGTGTCTCATGTATGTATTCCTAAGCGCACCAAAGGTAGTTTTCACTGACATGGTATCACATAGCATATAGGCTTGAGTCTTTAATAACTGTGCATAACGCTGCTAATTATTCATTATGAAATTGATGTGTAATTATGTCTTGATCGGATTATGTGATTCATGTGTAATGTGATCGATGATTGAAAACTGAATTTGAAATGATAAAGTGGTGAAATTACGTGAGTTATGTTTAAGCAAGTGGTATCTCATTTATATGATATGTATATTTAGTTTTGTCTTGTTTCTCTATTAGCTAAGAATGTAATAACTCACTCCCTATGTGTTGTTTGTGTTTGGATCCTGTGAGGATCTTGAACTTTGTGTTCGGGGGAACAAATGACTAGGTGAATTGCTTTAAGGAACCATGTGCTGAAGGACGTCGGGACACAATGCTCTGATAGGATGTGACATTGGGGTATAAGGTTTTATATTAATTGTATGAAATCTTAGACGACCTTGTTTGAGCTGAGATGACTTTATTATTTATTTGGAAAATTTTGAATATAATGTAGAAGAAAGTGAATGTGAGCCTTTTTCCCCTTTGAAAGACTTGTTTCTAAAAATGTTTTTAAAAATAATTTTAATTAATATTTGAATTTTTATTCCTTTATTAGTATATATGTGAGGGGTAGAGGGTGTCACACCCTCAAGTTATGGAAAGAAAAACTAGAAAGAAAAGAAAAAGAAAAAGGGAGGGTAAATATAAATCAAGATGAGAGGGAACAAATAAAGGAAGAAGAAAGAAGGAAAATACTAAAAGAGTTAAGAAAAGAAAAACATGTCTCCTATAGTAGTCATAACTCTTGCAAGAGTCTAAGTGAAGAACTTCGTGACTATTATGAAGGAAGACATAGGTCACATCTTAGACCTTACTCCCATAGGAGAGAAAAGGAAAGAAAGCCTCAAGAGGCTAACATTAACCTCCCATACTTCCACGGGAAGGACAATGTAGAGGCTAACTTAGATTGGGAAATAAGGGTAGAGCAACAACTTAAAAAGAAGTCTACTTCAAAATGTTATGGCTCTCACTCTTATCCAAAGAAAGACCAAGGTCAAGGCATCTTAGGGGTGACACCTTCTAATCCCAAAGATGATAAGGGGAAGACAATAGAAAAACAACCCGTTAAGGCTAGTATGCAAGAGAAGACTAGCTACATGAAGTGCTTTAAATGTCTTGGAAGAGGACACATTACTTCTCAATGCCCCACCAAGAAAACCATGATTATGAGGGGCCAAGACATTTATAGTAGCCAAGACATTTAAATCCTTGTGCTTTGTTGGTGCCCAAAATAGGTATTATTAGGCACCAAATCTCTAAAATAGGTGGTATGATGAATGTTTTGAGTGGAACAACCCTCTTTTGTAAAATTACTCGTGCACCCCACATCTTCATGATTTGTGTACATAAGAACTCATTAGGTAGGTTTGTTCTTATTTTTAGTTTCAATACAAACTTTGGTACTCATATGGGACACCTTAGGTTTGTCATACTTTTTGGTAGGAATAATCAACATGAAAATACAGAAAATGTATGTTTTATTACATTACTTTTCTTAATTTTTTAAATAGTGATCAAGGGGTTCCCATGAACCCTAAGAGAATAAAGGTCATTCCTGAGTGGCCCACTCCACCAAGTATAAGAAAAATTTGGGGCTTCTATGACTTAACAAACTTTTACAAAAGGTTTCTCCCATATTTTTCTATACTTGTAGCACCACTCATTGAGTTGCTGAGGAACCATGTTCCTTCATGGGAAGATGCCCAGGAAATGGGTTTTCAGACCTTACCTTACTTCAACATACAAAACACCACTAATACATATGCTTTTGTTCTTTTTATAGGTGTTGAGGAAAAAAGCCCAGAGTTTCAAGAACCTCGGGATTTGAGGTCAAATCCTTTTCAAGGAGGAGGGAATGATGCAATCCTACCCCGCAATAGCATTGGATAGAAGACTCCAAGAAGATTGTGACAGAGATGCAAGAGAAGGTCCTAGGGTTCTCATGAGCCTTACGGTAGATTTCGGACCCATGGACTAAGTATGAGCCCGCTTATCTTTGTACATATTAGATTAAGGTTTCATTATTTTTAGGCCTTTTATTTAGGGCTCCATAATATAGGTTAGATACCCTAGAAATGTAGGATTTTTCAGCCCTTGTATTTTAGGACACCTAGACTAGTTTTTGTATTGGGGGTAATTTTGTAATTTCACATGTATTAAGTGAATATTTGATGTGTGTGGGGAGAAATAAATTTAATTAAATTGGTAGAAGCCCAATCCAATTAAATTTTAGAGGGGGAGGTGAGAATTTGCTTGCTATACCCCATTGCCACATCATATAGTCACACTTTGTGCATGTCCTTCATGCTTTACATGCCTCATGACACCTAAGCACACTTAGTGGAGAATCTTGGACTTGATCTTGGATTAGTGGGCTGAACCATAGCTAAAATTCACTAATCATAATTAGTGAAATTTGGCTCCACAAATTCAATTTCAAATTCAAGTGAAGTTTGAATAGAAATTCAAATTTCCCTCCAATTTTGTGTGACACTTAGACTATAAATAGAGTCCATGTTTGTGCATTTTTTGAACTTTGATCATTTAAGAATTACACTTCAAAGTTCAGACCTCATTTGAGGCACTAAATTTTGTGCTCGGTCTCTCCCTCTCCCTCCACTCTTCTTCTCCTTCCTTCAAGCTCTTATCCATGGCTTCTTATGGTGGTGAGCTTCTTCTACACTCATCTTCTCCTTGAAATGGCGTCTCCAATCATCTTTCTCCTTCTCCATTTCGCTACCATCAAACTTGAATAAGCAAAGGACTTTATTGATGAAGAAGATCCAAGGACTACAAGCTCCAATGGAGCTACATCACATCATATATCGAGACACTTGAATTTGAACAAGAAAGCTCTTGGCAAATTCAAACCGCCATAACTTTTAACTTGGGTGTATGATTGCGGCCCATGATATATAGAGACACTCGAAATTGATCAACGAAAGCTCTTGAGAAATTCAAATGGTCATAAAATTTCACTCGGATGTCCAATTCAGGCAAATAATATATCGAGACGCTCAAAATTAAACATGAAACCGCAAATCAAATTCAAACGGCTATAACTTTTGACTTGGATGTCCATTTCAGGCCAATAATATGTCGAGAGGCTTGCATTTGAACATGAAAGCTCTTGAAAAATTCAAATGGTCATAACTTATGACTCGGATGTCCAATTCAGGCCAATAATATATCGAGACGCTTGAAATTCAACATGGAAGCGCAGGGCAAATTCAATCGACCATAACTTTTGGCTCGGATGTCCGGTTCAGACCAATAATATATCAAGACGCTCGAAATTAAACATCGAAGCGTAGGGCAAATTCAAACAGCCATGACTTTTAACTCGGGTGGATGATTAAGATCCATCATATATCGAGACACTCGAATTTGAATAAGAAAGTTCTCGACAAATTCAAACGGCCATAACTTTTGACTCGGGTGTATGATTGAGGCCCATAATATATCGAGACGCTCGAAATTGAACAACGGAAGCGCTTGAGAAATTCAAATGGTCATAATATTTCACTCGGATGTCCAATTCAAGCCAATAATATATCGCGAGGCTTGAATTTGAACAAGAAAGCTCTAGCCAAATTCAAACTGTCATAACTTTTGACTCGGGTGTATGATTGAGGCCCATGATATATCGAGACTATCGACATTGAACAGCGGAAGCTCTCGAGAAATTCAAATGGTCATAACATTTCATTCGGATGTCCGATTCAGGCTTATAATATATCGACACGCTCCAAATTAAACATGGATGCGCAAGGCAAATTCAAACGGCCATTATATTTGACTCATGTGTATAATTAAGGCCCACCATATATCGAGAGGCTCAAACTTGAACGACAAAGCTTTCGGCAAAGTCAAACGACCATAACCATTGACTTGGGTGTATGATTGAGGCCCATGATATATCGAGACGATCAAAATTGAACAACAAAAGTTGTCGAGAAATTCAAATGGTCATAACATTTCACTCGGATGTCCGATTTAGGCCGATATTATATTGAGATGCTCGAAATTAAACATCGAAGAGCAAGTCAAATTCAAACGACCATAACTTTTGACTTGAAATTCAGTTTTAGGCCAATAATATATCGAGACACTTGAAATTAAACATGGAAGCACAGGGCAAATTCAAACGGTCATTACTTTTGACTCGGATTTCTGATTCAGGCCAATAATATATCAAGGCGCTTTAAATTAAACAAGGAAGGGCAAGGGAAATTCAAACGGCTATAACTTTTGACTCAGGTGTATGATTAAGGTCCATGATATATCGAGATGCTCGAAATTGAACAATGGAAGCTCTTAAGAAATTCAAATGGTCATAACATTTCACTCGAATTTCCAATTCAGGCCAATAATATATTGAGAGGTTCGAATTTGAACAAGAAAGCTCTTGCCAAATACAAACTGCCATAACTTTTGACTCGGGTGTATGATTGAGGCCCATGATATATTGAGATGATCGAAATTGAATAGCGGAAACTCTCGAGAAATTCAAGTGGTCATAACATTTCATTCGGATGTCCGATTCAGGCCAATAATATATTGAGACACTGAAAATTAAACATGGAAGCGTAAGGCAAATTCAAATTGCCATGACTTTTGACTTGTGTGTATGATTAAGGCCCATCATATATCGAGAGGCTCGAACTTGAACAACAAAGCTTTCGGCAAATTCAAGGTAATAATATATCGAGACGCTCAAAATTCAACATGGAAGCATAGGACAAATTTAAAAGGCCATAACTTTTAACTTGGATGTCTAATTTAGGCAAATAATATATCGAGACGCTCATAATTAAACATCGAAGCACAAGGCAAATTCAAACTGCCATGACTTTTGACTAGGGTGTATGATTAAGGCCCATCATATATCGAGACACTTGAGTTAGAACAAGAAAGCTCTCGGAAAATTCAAACGGCCATAACTTTTGACTTGGGTGTAAGATTGAGGCCCATGATAAATCGAGACACTCGAAATTCAACAATAGAAGCAATCGAAAAATTCAAATGGTCTTAACTTTTCTCTCGAATGTCCAATTCAGGCCCATAATATATCGAGACGTTCGAAATTTAACATGGAAGTGGGAGTCAAACACAAACGACCATAACTTCTGACTCAGATGTCCGATTCAGGCCAATAATATATTGAGACGCTTGAAATTCAACATGGAAGCATAAGTCAAACTCAAACGGCCATAACTTTTAACTCAGATGTCTGATTCAGGCCCATAATATATCGAGAGGCTTGAATGTGAACAAGAAAGCTCTCGACAAATTCAACCGGCCATAACTTTTGACTCTGGTGTATGATTTGTAGAAGCAAAGCTTCATGATGAATCAAGATTGATTCAAAGATGTTTTGATGATAAAAAAGATGACGACAAAGGTGATGAATCAAAGGACGAGTTCAACATGTTCAAGAGGAAAAGTTGAAGAACACTTCAAGATTCAAGAGGAAAGTTGAATTCAAGAATCAAGATTCAAGGATCAAGCTTCAAGAATCAAGATCAAGATTCAAGATTCAAGATTCCAGAATCAAGAGAAGGCTTAATCAAGATAAGTATGAAAAGGTTTTTTCAAAAACTGAGTAGCACATGGATTTTTCTCAAAACATGTTTACCAAAGATTTTTTACTCTCTGGTAATCGATTACCAGATTGTTGTAATCGATTACTAGTAGCAAAATGAATTTGAAAAAGTTTTCAAATGAGTTTACAACGTTCTAATTGATTCTTTTAAAAAAAAATTTGTAATTGATTACAATGTTTTGGTAATCGATTACCAGTGCCTTTGAACGTTGAAATTCAAATTCAAATATGAAGAGTCACATCCTTTCTCATAAAAGCTTTGTGTAATCGATTACACTGATTTGGTAATCGATTACCAGTGCTTGTTTCTGAATAAATCAAAGGATGCAACTCCTCAAATGGTTTTTGACATTTTCAAATTGGTTTTAAGTTTTTCTAAAAGTTATAACTCTTCTAAATGCTCCTCTTGACCAGACATGAAGAGTCTATAAAAGCAAGGCTTTGTTTTGCATTTTATTTATTCAATCAATCTTTGCAATCTATCTTTTCCAATTCATTCTTTACACAAGCAATTTTTCCACATTTTTTTTGAGTCTCTTTGAACTTCTTCTTCTTCCTTTTGCCAAAAGCTTTCCAAATTTTTCTGGTTTTCCAAAACTTGAAAACTTGTGCTATTCATCATTCTCATCCCCTTTTCCCTTTGCCAAAAAGAATTCTCCAAGGACTAACCGCCTGAATTCTTTTTGTGTCTCTCTTCTCCCTTTTCCAAAGGAAAAAAGGACTAACCGCCTGAATTCTTTTGTGTCTCCCTTCTCCCTTGTCAAAGAATTCAAAACGACACTGTCTGAGAATTCTTTTGATTCTTCCCTTTCCCTTATACAAAAGTGTTCAAAGGACTAACCTCCTGAGAATTCTTTTGTATCCCCATTCATAAAGTATCAAAGGTTCAACTGCCTGAGATCTTTGTCTTAACACATTGGAGGGTACATCCTTTGTGGTACAAGTAGAGGTTACATCTACTTGGGTTTGACTGAGAACAAGAGAGGGTACATCTCTTGTGGATCAGTTCTAGTGGAGGGTACATCCACTAGGTTTTCAAAGAGAACAAGGGAGGGTACATCTCTTGTGGATCTTTGCTTGTAAAAGGTTTTTTACAGGGTTGAAAGAAATCTCAAGGACCGCAAGTCGCTTGGGGACTGGATGTAGGCACGGGTTGTTGCCGAACCAGTATAAAAACTCTTGTGTGTTTGTCTCCTTCTTCCCTACTCTTTTACTTTCCGCTGTGCATTTTAATTTCCTCTTTTACTTTTGGTTAAGTTTCTCTTCTACTCCTTATTCACTTAACAACATAGTAAAAGGCTTAGAAGAGTAAATTTTTAATTAGTAAAGGTTTAGGGATAATTAATTCAACCTCGCCATCTTAATTATTCTGAGGCCACTTGATCCAACAAGTGGTATCAGACCAGGTATCTTGAAGAAAGTATAACCACTTCAAGATTAATGGCCTCTTTAGATTCTTTGTCTTTCAAAAGTATTTTCAGGAACAGGTTATTCCAAGATCATGATGAAGACCAAGTCAACTTGTGTCTCATGACAAAATATGATGAGAATAACAAAGAAGATTTTGTAAGGAAGAAGTGGTACATAGACAGTGGATGTTCCAAGCACATGACGGGAGATGTATTCAAATTCACAACCATTTCCCCCAAGAAAAGTGGACATGTTACATACGGTGACAACAATATCAGCCAAATCTCAAAAGAGGTAACATCTAAGCCATCTCTATGAATTAAGGTATGATTAGTATTTACAGTTAAGTTATTTTTGTTGCAAGTAGAAAATAATTGTTGAAATTGTTTGATTGTGTTTACAATGTTTAAATAACTATATTTAGTATGTATGATTAATTGAATTTTGTTTGAATTGATTAATGCTTGATTTGCTTATGTTTTGTTTCTAAGACGATTAGATTTTGTTAAAAAATTAAAAAATATTTTGACATGTTAAGATAATTGAATAATTACCATGATATGTGTTGATGATTGTTATTTGATTATGTTAAAATTTATTATGATTAATTAACTATATTTAGTTTAAATAATCTCAACATACATGATTGATTTTTTTTGTCTTTGGTAATTGTGTCCAAGTAGTTGAAAGTTGAAAATGGAAGTTGGAAATTGAAAATGGAAGTTATTGGAAGTTGAAAGTTGAAAATAGAAGTTGGAAGTTGAAAATGGAAGTTACTAGAGATTGAAAGTTGAAAGTTGGAAGTGAAAGTTATTGGAAGTTGGAAGTTGAAATTTGAAATCTAAAATTTAAAATTTAAAATTTGAAATTTGAAATTTGAAATTGAAATTTAAAAATTTGAAATTTGAATTTTTTTAGAAAGTATTGTGCATAGTTAGTTGATTGTGAATTAAATTTAATTAATTTGAAATGTTTGATGATTGATTGTGCTTGAAAGTTATTATGATTTTTTATATTTAAAAGTTATGTTGATTATTTTGATAATATATAATTTTAAAATGATTATGCATGATTTTTTTTATGTGATATGTGATTAGTCATTTATGAATGGTTATGTATGGTTTTACATCTCTTGTATGATTCTTGCATAATTTTTAATATGACATGTGAATTACTTGCTTAAGGTTCATTCATAAAGTTTTTCAAAATCCATTATGTTATATTTATTTATTTTTATATAAGAATTTTCATATATAAAGTATCTTTTTGATTCTGAAAAATGTGTTATCAAGCATGAACATGATAAAGATATTAAGCATATAGGTTTCAGAGAAAATAATGTTTACATGATTGATTGAGTTCTTTGAACTTTCTAAGTTTTAAATTACCTTTAACAAATCTGAATGTTTGATGATGCCTATAATCTATATCCTTCAAATATCCTTGTATAATTCTTGTTTGATATGTTTGAATTACTTGATTGATTGTTTAAAATATTTTTTATGCTTTTCAAAATTATTATATTTTATTTCAAATAAAATTATTTTGATATGATAAAACCTTCTATGTTAATAAAAACTTATCTTGGTAAGTGTTGATAGTCAATTAGCACTTAGTCTTAGGAAAAAGGTGATTGTGTTTTAAAAATTTGTAGATACTAAAAACCAACTTGCAGACATCTTCACAAAACCACTAACCAAAGATTCTTTCTACACCATTAGAAGAGAATTAGGACTTCTAGATGCAAGTGACTTAGACAAATGATTTATGTTTTGATGACTTATGACTTATTTGTTATTTATGAACATATGCTTCTATTATAATGTGAGGATAATTTATTATCTTGTTTGATTTCAATAAGCTTCTCTCTTTTCTTGTTTAATTATTATATTTTGTTTTTAAGCCTTGTATTTTGGCTATATTATTATGATATTTGAACAATTTGTTATTTCCTTATTTGCATGGTATGTTTGAACAAATATTTAGTATGTTATTTGACTATGTGGATTTTATAATTAATCTATTAATGATTGTTGCTTCATGGTTCTTGCTTAATGATTTGGTTGATATTTTTCCATGAATGTTGTATGGATGTTTAGTTATATTTGAATACTTCAAATTTGATACGCACTTTGGCTTTTTGTTGATGCCAAAGGGGGAGAGAAATAGGGATTAAATCAAGAACTCACATGAGTAATCAACTTAATTTTAAGAGAAGCATAAATTCAAAAACAAAGGGGGAGAATGGAAATTTATGTGAGTGATCGACTAGGAAAGAGTGTGTGTGTGTATTTCTTGATTTCAGAAGTTGTCATCCTCAAAAAGGGGGAGATTGTAGAAGCAAAGCTTCATGATTAATCAAGATTGATTCAAAGATGTTTTGATGATAACAAAGATGATGACAAAGGTGATGAATCAAAGGATGAGCTCAAGATGTTCAAGAGGAAAGTTGAAGAACACTTCAAGATTCAAGAGGAAAGTTGAATTCAAGAATCAAGAATCAAGATTCAAGGATCAAGCTTCAAGAATCAAGATCAAGATTCAAGATTCAAGAATCAAGAGAAGGCTTAATCAAGATAAGTATGAAAAGGTTTTTTCAAAAACTGAGTAGCACATGGATTTTTCTCAAAACATGTTTACCAAAGAGTTTTTACTCTCTGGTAATCAATTACCAGATTGTTGTAATCGATGACTAGTAGCAAAATGAATTTGAAAAAGTTTTCAAATGAATTTACAACGTTCTAATTGATTTTAAAAAAAGAAGCTGTAATCGATTACAATGTTTTGGTAATCGATTACCAATGCCTTTGAACGTTGAAATTCAAATTCAAATGTGAAAAGTCACATCCTTTCACATAAAAGCTTTGTGTAATCGATTACACTGATTTGGTAATCGATTATCAGTGATTGTTTCTGAATAAATCAAAATATGTAACTCTTCAAATTGTTTTTGAATTTTTCAAATTGGTTTTAAATTTTTCTAAAAGTTATAACTCTTCTAAATGCTCCTCTTGACCAGACATGAAAAGTCTATAAAAGCAAGGCTTTGTTTTGCATTTTATTTATTCAATCAATCTTTGCAATCTATCTTTTCCAATTCATTCTTTACACAAGCAATTTTTCCACATTGTTTTTTGAGTCTCTTTGAACTTCTTCTTCCTTTTGCCAAAAGCTTTCCAAAGTTTTCTGGTTTTCCAAACCTTGAAAACTTGTGCTATTCATCTTTTTCATTCTCTTCTCTCTTTGCCAAAAAGAATTCGCCAAGGACTAACCGCCTGAATTCTATTTGTGTCTCTCTTCTCCCTTTTCCAAAAGAACAAAGGATTAACCGCCTGAATTCTTTTGTGTCTCCCTTCTCCCTTGTCAAAGAATTCAAAACGACACTGTCTGAGAATTCTTTTGATTCTTCCCTTTCCCTTATACAAAAGTGTTCAAAGGACTAACCGCCTGAGAATTCTTTTGTATCCCCATTCACAAAGTATCAAAGGTTTAACCGCCTGAGATCTTTGTCTTAACACATTGGAGGGTACATCCTTTGTGGTACAAGTAGAGGGTACATCTACTTGGGTTTGACTGAGAACAAGAGAGGGTACATCTCTTGTGGATCAGTTCTAGTGGAGGGTACATCCACTAGGTTTTCAAAGAGAACAAGGGAGGGTACATCCCTTGTGGATCTTTGCTTGTAAAATGCTTTTTATAAGGTTGAAAGAAATCTCAAGGACCGCAGGTCGCTTGGGGATTGGATGTAGGCACGGGTTGTTGCCGAACCAGTATAAAAACTCTTGTGTGTTTGTCTCCTTCTTCCCTACTCTTTTACTTTCTGCTGTGCATTTTAATTTCCGCTTTTACTTTTGGTTAAGTTTCTCTTCTACTCCTTATTCACTTAACAACATAGTAAAAGCCTTAGAAGAGTAAATTTTTAATTAGAAAAGGTTTTGAATAATTAATTCAACTACCCCTTCTTAATTATTCTGAGGCCACTTGATCCAACATGATTGAGGCCCATGATATATCGAGACGCTTAAAATTGATCAACGGAAGCTCTCGAGAAATTCAAATATTCATAACTTTTCACTCGGATTTCCAATTCAAGCCTATAATATATCGAGACGCTCGAAATTAAACAAGGAAGCGCCAGCAAACTCAAACATCCATAAGTTTTGACTCGGATGTCCGATTCAGGCCAACAATATATCAAGATGCTTGAAATTAAACATGGAAGCGCAAGTCAAACTTAAACGGCCATAACTTTTGACTCAGATGTCCGATTCTGGTCCATAATATATCGAGACGCTCAAAATTAAACATGGAAGCGCAAGGCAAATTCAAGCCGCCATGAATTTTGACTCGGGTGTATGATTTAGGCCCGTGATATATCGAGACACTCGAATTTGAACAAGAAAGTTGTTGGCAAATTCAAACGGTCATCATCTTTGAGTCAAGTGTATGTTTGAGGCCCATGATATATCGATACGCTCAAAATTGAACAACAAAAGCTCTCGATAAATTAAAATGGTCATAACATTTCGCTAGGATGTCCGATTTAGGCCCATAATAAATTGAGACGCCCAAAATTAAACGTGGAATCACAAGTCAAATTTAAACGACCGTAACTTTTGACTCGGATCTTCGTGTCAGGCCAATAATATATCGTGAGGCTCGAATTTGAACAAGAAAGCTCTCAGAAAATTCAAGAAGCCATAACTTTTGACTCGGATGTCCAATTCAAGCCAATAATATATCGAGACGCTCAAAATTAAACATGGAAGTGCAAGCCAAATTCAAACGGCCATGACTTTTGACTCGAGTGTATGATTAAGGCCCATCATATATTGAGACACTCGAATTAGAACAAGAAAGCTCTCGACAAATTCAAACAACCATAACTTTTGACTCGAGTATATGATTAAGGCCCATCATATATCGAGACACTCGAATTTGAACAAGAAAGCTTTCGGCAATTTCAAACAAGCAAAACTTTTAACTCGGATGTCTGATTCAGGCCAACAATATATCAAGACGCTCGTAATTAAACATGGAAGCACAAGGGAAAATCAAACAGCCATGACTTTTGACTCGGGTGTATGATTAAGGCCCATCATATATCGAGACAATGGAATTTAAACATGAAATCTCTTAGGAAATTCAAACGGCCATAACATTTGACTTGGGTGTGTGATTGAGGCAATAATATATCGAGACACTTAAAATTAAACATGGAAGTGCAAGTCAAACTCAAATAGCCATAAATTTTGACTCGAATGTCCTATTCAGGCCAATAATAAATCAAGATGCTCGAAATTAAACATGGAAGCCTGGGGCAAATTAAAATGGCCATAAATTTTGGCTCGGATGTCCGATTCAGTCCCACAATATATCGACACGCTTGAAATTAAACATGGAAGCACAAGGAAAATTCAAATGGCCATGAATTTGGACTCGGGTGTATGATTAAGCCCATCATATATAGAGACAATCGAATTTGTACAAGAAAGCTCTCGGCAAATTCAAAAGGCCATAACTTTTGACTTGGGTGTATGATTGAGGCCCATGAAATATCGAGACGCTCAAAATTGAACAATGGAAGCTCTTGAGAAATTCGAATGGTCATAACATTTCACTCGAAAGTCCGATTCAGGCCCATAATATATTGACGTGCTCGAAATTAAACATGGAAGTGCAAGTCAAACTCAAATGGCCATAACTTTTGCTCAGATGTCCGATTCAAGCCAATAATATATCGAGACGCTCGAAATTAAACATGAAAGTATGAGGCAAATTCAAATGGCCATGAATTTTGGCTTAGATGTCCGATTCAGTCCCATAATATATCGAGACGCTTGAAATTGAACATGGAGGCACAAGGAAAATTCAAACGGCATGACTTTTGATTCGGGTGTATGATTTACGCCCATCATATATCGAGACACTCGAATTTGAACAAGAAAGCTTTCGACAATTTCAAACGGCCATAACTTTTGACTCGGATGTCTGATTCAGGCGAATAGTTTATCGACACGCTCGAAATTCAACATGCAAGGGTAGGGCAAATTCAAACGGTCATAACTTATGACTCGGATGTCTAGTTCAGGCCAAAAATATATCATGGCGCTAGAAATTAAACATGGAAGCGCAAGGCAATTTCAAAAGGCCATGAATTTTGACTCGGGTAGATGATTAAGGCCCATCATATATCGAGACACTCAAATTTGAAAAGGAAAGCTCTCGGCATATTCAAATGGCCATAACCTTTGACTCAGTTGTATGATTAAGGCCCATGATAAATCGAGAGGCTCGAAATTGAACAACGGAGCTCTCGAGAAATTTAAATGGTCATAACATTTCACTCGGATGTCCGATTCAGGCCCATAATATATCGATACGCTCAAAATGAAACATGGAAGCGCAAGACAAACTCAAATGGCTATAACTTTTGACTCGGGTGTATGATTGAGGCCCATGATATATCGAGAAGCTGGAAATTGAACATGGAAGCGCAAGGCAATTTGGAACGGCCATGACTTTTGACTCTGGTGTATGATTAAGGCCCATCATATATGGAGACACTCAAATTTGAACAAGAAAGCTCTCGACAAATTCAAACGACCATAACTTTTGACTCGGGTGTATGATTGAGGCCTTTGATATATCGAGACGTTCGAAATTGAACAATAGAAGCTCTCAAGAAATTCAAATGGTAATAAATTTTCACTTGGATTTCCGATTCAAGCCCATAATATGTCTAGACGCAAAAAATTAAACATGGAAACACAAGTCAAACTCAAACGACCATAGCTTTTGACTCGGATATCCGATTCAAGCCAATAATATATCGAGACGCATGCAATTAAACATGGAAGCACAAGGTAAATTTAAACAGCCTTGAATTTTGACTCGGGTGTATGATTTAGGCCCATCATATATCGAGACACTCGAATTAGAACAAGAAAGCTCTTGGAAAATTCAAACGGCCATAACTTTTGGCTTGGGTGTATGATTGAGGCAAATGATATATCGAGACGCTCAAAATTGAACAACGGAAGCTGCCGAGAAATTCAAATGGTCATAATATTTCAGCGGGATGTCCGATTTAGGCCTATAATATATTGAGAAGCTCAAAATTAAACATGGAAGCGCAAGTCAAATTCAAACGACCATAACTTTCGACTCGGATCTCCGTTTCTTTCCAATAATATATCGAGAGACTCGAATTTGAACAAGAAAGCTCTGGGCAAATTCAAGAGATCATAACTTTTGACTCGGATGTCCGATTCAAGCCAATAATATATCGACACGCTTGAAATTAAAAATGGAAGCACGAGGCAAATTCAAATGGCCATGAATTTGGACTCGGGTGTATGATTAAGCCATCCATATATAGAGACACTTGAATTTGTACAAGAAAGCTCTCGGCAAATTCAAAAGGCCATAACTTTTGACTTGGGTGTATGATTGAGGCCCATGAAATATCGAGACGCTCAAAATTGAACAACGGAAGCTCTCGAGAAATTCGAATGGTCATAACATTTCACTCGGAAGTCCGATTCAGGCCCATAATATATTGAGATGCTCAAAATTAAACATGGAAGTGCAAGTCAAACTCAAATGGCCATAACTTTTGCTCAGATGTCCGATTCAGGCCAATAATATATCGAGACGCTAGAAATTAAACATGAAAGTATGAGGCAAATTCAAATGGCCATAAATTTGGGCTCAGATGTCCAATTCAGCCCCATAATATATCGAGACGCTTGAAATTGAACATGGAAGCACAAGGCAAATTCATACGGCCATAACTTTTGACTCAGATGTCTTATTCAAGCCAATAATATATCGAGACAATCAAAATTCAACATGGAAGCCCATGGCAAATTCAAACGGTCATAACTTTTGCCTCGGATGTCTGATTCAGGCAAATAATATATTGAGATGGTCGAAATTAAACATGGAAGTGCAAGGCAATTTAAAACGGCCATGACTTTTGACTCGGGTGTATGGTTAAGGCCCATCATATATCAAGACACTCGAATTTCAACAAGAAAGCTCGCAGCAAATTCAAACAGCATAACTTTTGACTTAGGTGTATGATTGAGACCGATGATATATCGAGACGCTCAAAATTGAACAACGAAAACTCTCGAGAAATTCTAATGGTGAAAACATTTCACTCGAATGTCTGATTCAGGCCCATAATATTTTGAGATGGTCGAAATTAAACATGGAAGCGCAAGTCAAATTCGAACGACCATAACTTTTGACTCGGATCTCCGTTTCAGGCCAATAATATATGGAGAGGCTCAAATTTGAACAAGAAAGCTCTTAGTAAATTCAAATGGCCATAACTTTTGACTCAAATGTTTGATTCAGGCCAATAATATATCGAGACGCTCGAAATTAAACATGCAAGCGCAAGGCAAATTCAAACGGCCATGACTTTTGACTCGAGTGTATGATTAAGGCCTATCATATATCGAGACACTCAAATATTAACAAAATAGCACCCAACAAATATAAATGGCCATAACTGTTGACTCGGGTGTATGATTGAGGCCCATGATATATCGAGACGCTTGAAATTAAACAACGGAAGCTCTCAAGAAATTCAAATGGTCATAACATTTCACTCGGATGCCTAATTTAGGCCAATAATATATTGATAGGCGCAAAATTGAACAAGAAAGCTCTCAGAAAATTTAAACTGCCATAACTTTTGACTCGGGTGTATGATTGAGGCCTTTGATATATCGAGACGTTTGAAATTGAACAACAGAAGCTCTTGAGATATTCAAATTGAACAACATATCTTTTGACTTGGATTTTCAATTCAATCCCATAATATATCTAGACGCGCAAAATTAAACATAGAAACACATGTCAAACTCAAACGACCATAGCTTTTGACTCGGATATCCGATTTAAGCCAATAATATATCGAGACGCTTGCAATTAAACATGGAAGCACAAGGAAAATTCAAACAGCCTTGAATTTTGACTCGGATATATGATTTAGGCTCATCATATATTGAGACGCTCAAAATTGAACAACGGAAGCTCTCACGAAATTCAAATGGTGAAAACATTTCACTCGGATGGTCCAACTTAGGCCAATAATAAATTGATAGGTGCAAAATTGAACAAAAAAGCTCTCAGCAAATTCAAATGGCCTTAACTTTTGACTCGGGTGTATGATTGAGGCCCATGATATATCAAAAAGATTGAAATTCAACAACAAAAGTTCTTGATAAATTCAAATGGTCATAATATTTCAGTCGGATGTCCAATTCAGGCTTATAATATATTGAGACGCTTGAAATTAAACATGGAAGTGCAAGGTGAATTCAATCGGCCATGACTTTTTAGTCGTGTGTATGATTAAGGCCCATCATATATCGAGAGGCTCGAACTTGAACGACAAAGTTTTTTGCAAATTCAAACGACTATAACTTTGGACTCGGGTGTATGATTGAGAACCATGATATATTGAGACATTCAAAATTTATCAACGAAAGCCCTGAGAAATTCAAATGGTCATAACATTTCACTCGGATGTCCGATTCAGGCCCATAATATATCGAGACGCTCGAAATTAAACATGGAAGCCCAAGTCGAAATCAAACGACCATAACTTTTGACTCAGATGTATGATTGAGAACCATGATATATCGAGACATTTGAAATTGATCAACGAAAGCTCTCTAGAAATTCAAATGTTCATAACATTTCACACAGATGTTGGATTCAGGCCAATACTATATCGAGAGGTTCATATTTGAACAAGGTCAAAAAATTCAAACGGCTATAACTTTTGACTCGAGTGTATGATTGAGGCCCATGATATATTGAGACACTCGAAATTGATCAACGGAAGCTCTCAAAAAATTCAAATTACCATAACATTTCACTCGGATGTCATATTCAGGCCCAAAATATATTGAGATGCTAGAAATTAAACATGGAAGCGCAAGTCAAATTCAAACGGCGATAAATTTTGACTTGGATGTCCGCTTCAGGCCAATAATATATCGAGAGGCTCAAATTTGAACAAGAAAGTTCTCGAAAGATTCAAATGGCCATAACTTTTGACTCGGATGTCCAATTCAGGCCAATAATATATCGAGATGCTCAAAACTAAACATGGAAGCGTAAGGCATATTCAAACGGCCATGACTCTTGACTCGGTGTATGGTTATGGCCCTTCATATATCGAGAGACTTGAATTTGAACAAGAAAGCTCTTGGCAAATACAGACGACCATAACTTTTGTTTTGGGTGCATGATTGAGGCCCATGATATATCCAGAAGCTCAATATTCAACAACAAAAGCTCTCGAGAAATTTAAATGGTCATAACATTTCACTCGGATATCCGATTCAGGCCCATAATACATCGAGACACTAGAAATTAAACATGGAAGCGCAAGTCAAATACAAACGACCATAACTTTTGACTTGGATGTCCGATTGAGGCCAATAATATATCAAGAGGCTCGAATTTGAACATGAAAGCTCTTGGCAAACTGAAATGGCCATAACTTTTGACTCGGATGTCCGATTCAGGCCAATAATATATTGAGACGCTCAAAATTCATCATGGAAGTGCAGGGCAAATTCAGATGGCCATAACTTTTGACTCAGATTTTCGATTCAGGCCAACAATTTTTTGAGAATTTGAACAATAAAGCTCTCGACAAATTGAAATAGCCATAACATTTGACTTGGATGTCTGATTTAGGCCAATAATATATCGAGCCGCTCGAAATCCAACATGGAAGCGCAACATAAATTCCAATGGCCTTAACTTTTGACTCAGATTTTCGATTCAGGCCTATAATATATCGAAATTGAACAACGGAAGCTCTCGAGAAATTCAAATGGTCATAAAATTTCACTCGGATGTCCGATTCAGGACTATAATATATTGAGACGCTCGAAATTAAACATGGAAGCCCAAGTCGAATTCAAACGGCCAGAACTTTTGACTCGGATGTCTGATTCAGGCCAATAATATTTCGAGAGGCTAAAATTTGAACAAGAAAGCTCTTAGCAAATTCAAACGGCATAACTTTTGACTCGAGTGTATGATTGAGGCCCATGATATTTAGAGACGATCGAAACTGAACAACGGAAACTCTCGAGAAATTCAAATGGTCATAATATTTCCCTCGGATGTCCGATTCACGCCCATAATATATCGAGACCCTCAAAATTAAATATGGAAGCCCAAGTCAAATTCAAATAGCCATAACTTTTAACTCGGATGTCTGATTCAGGCCAATAGTATATCGAGAGGCTCGAATTTGAACAAGAAAGCTCTCGGCAAATTCAAACGGTCATAACTTTTGACTCAGGTGTGTTGGATCAAGTGGCCTCAGAATAATTAGGAAGAGGGGGTTGAATTAATTATTCCTAAACCTTTACTAATTAAAAATTTACTCTTCTAAGACTTTTACTATGTTGTTAAGTAAATGAAGAATAGAAAAGAAACTTATCCAAAAGTAAAAGCGGGAATTAAAGTGCACAGCGAAAATTAAAAGAGTAGGGAAGAAGGAGACAAACACACAAGAGTTTTTATACTAGTTCGACAACAACCCGTGCCTACATCCAGTCCCCAAGCGACTTGCGGTCCTTGAGATTTCTTTTCAACCTTGTAAAAATCCTTTTACAAGCAAAGATCCACAAGGGATGTGCCCTCCCTTGTTCTCTTTGAACAACCTAGTGGATGTACCCTCCACTAGAACTGATCCACAAGAGATGTACCCTCTCTTGTTCTCAGTCAACAACCCAAGTAGATGTACCCTCTACTTGTACCACAAAGGATGTACCCTCCAATGTGTTAAGATAAAGTTCTCAGGCGGTTAGTCCTTTGAAACTTTGTGAAGGGAGAAACAAAAGAATTCTCAAGCGGTTAGTCCTTTGAAATATTTTGTTTATAGGAAAAGGAAGAATCAAAAGAATTCTCAGACTGTGTCGTTTTGAATTCTTTGACAAGGGAGAAGGGAGACACAAAAGAATTCAGGCGGTTAGTCCTTTGTTCTTTTGGAAAAGGGAGAAGAGAGACACAGAAAGAATTCAGGCAGTTAGTCCTTGGCGAATTCTTTTTGGCAAAGGGAGAAGAGAATGAAAAAGATGAATAACACAAGTTTTCAAATTTTAGAAAACCAGAACTTCTTGATGAAAGCCTGTTGTGGTGTCTCGCCTTGCGCCTGCCTGGGGGCACAATACTTCTTGATCAAAGCTTGGTTAGTAGGGGCCTGATGAACTTGCTGGGGGCGACGAGCACTCTGTAGAACTGACAGAGGCCCGTAAGTAGAGCTGGAAACCCTAGGGCCCTGTTGGACTTCTCCTGGTCCACTGGGTGTCTTACGGGCGCGATTCCTACAAACAGTAGATGACATCAGAAATCAGTTGAGCCATGTGCATACTGACTTATGTCACAATGGCGTGACCTTGCTGGGGGGACGGGCACCCTGTAGGACTGATAGAGGCTCGTAACCAAAGCTGGAAATCCTAGGGCCCTATTGGACTCCTCGGGGTCCACTGGGTGTCTTGTGGGCGTGATCCCTACAAATAGTAGATGACATCAGAAATCAGTTGAGCCACGTGTATACCTACCTATGCCATGATGGCACAGACCAACTGACACTTTGCAGGGGGAGATTGGAGTTGTGGTCGCTGGGCAGAATGTTGCTAAGTAGCAACGTCATCCATATCTGTGTAAGAGTGGTCATGTTGGTGTGCATGATCCACACTCGTCTCTTTGCAGCGGCGCGGGTGAAATCTTGCCCCAGTATGCATCGTGGCTGCACAATAGCCTCCCTCTGGTTGTGCTCACACAGTTGGCCCTCCTCCGAGATCAAAGGGGTGACCAAGGGACTGATAAAGGGAAACTACTGGCCCCTCACATGGGAGCACAAGTATCGGTTAAGCATTAAGGGCAGAGGACCTTAAGTCCTCTAAAGGCACAGATGTGGAGCCCTCTAAAAGTGAGGACGTGCAACCCTCTGAAGGCAAGGACATGTAGTCCTCTGAAGGCGAGGGCATGCAGCTCTTTAAAGACGAGGACATGTAGTCCTCTGAAGGCGAGGATGTGCAGTCCTCTAAAGGCAAGGACGTGTAGTCCTCAGAAGGCGAGGACGTGTAGCCCTTTAAAGAGAAGGGTGTGTAGCCCTTTGAAGGCGAGGACGTGCAGTCCTCAGAAGGCGAGGACGTGTAGCCCTTTGAAGGCGAGGACGTGTAGCCCTATGAAGGCGAGCACATGTAGTCCTCTAAAGGCGAGGGTGTGTAGCCCTCTGAAGGCGAGGACGTGTAGTCCTCTGAAGGTGAGGGCGTGTAGTCCTCTGAAGGCGAAGACGTGTAGTCCTCTGAAGGTGATGACGTGTAGTCCTCTGAAGGCGAGGGCTTGTAGTCCTCTAAAGGCGAGGACGTGTAGTCCTCTGAAGGCGAGGATGTGTAGCCCTCTAAAGGCGAGGACGTGTAGTCCTCTGAAAGCGAGGACATGTAGTCCTCTGAAGGCGAGGGCGTGTAGTTATCTGAAGGCGAGGGCGCGTAGCCCTCTAAAGGCGAGGATGTGTAGTCCTCTGAAGGCGAGGATGTGTAGTCCTCTGAAGGCGAGGACATGTAGTCCTCTAAATGCGAGGACGTGTAGTCCTCTGAAGAGGAGGACATGTAGTCCTCTGAAGGCAAGGGCGTGCAGCCCTTTGAAGGCAAGGACTTGTAGTCCTCTAAAGGTGAGGGCGCGTAGCCCTCTGAAGGTGAGGACGTGCAGTCCTCTGAAGGTGAGGGCATGCAACCCCCCGAAGGTGAGGACGTGTAGTCCTCTGAAGGTGAGAGCGTGTAGCCCTCTGAAGGTGAGGACGTGTAGTCCTTTGATGGTGAGGACGTGTAGTCCTCAAGGGTCCACCTTTATGAGAAAGCAAGAGATTAACTCATTGAGAGGGTCGGTCGTTCCGAATTCAAAAAGATTGGACAATAGATGTAGGAAATCTATGTAGTTAACATGATTTTTAGGGATCCAGATGCATGCAACCTTTGTCTTGAAATGCGGTAAATGCGGACTTCGTATGCAACAATGCAATATAATGGAAAGTTGTACAATGTTCATGACATTCTTTCCCTGTTTTGTGATTTTGATTTTGATTTGATTTTTTCAGAAAACACAGATTGACTGTCCTTTTGAAAGAGGTGATAATTCATGCAACCTTATCTTATCTTTTGCAAATCTCTCTGGGAACTCCCTCAGAGTGTATCTTCTATTTGATTTAGTCACTTAACCATTTTGGAGTGACGACAATGAAGTCGTTCGATGTTTAATCAATCCATTGAAATTCCAGGGTTTGTCCCCCCCCTTTTTTTGTTTAAAAACATCAATGGGTGAGAACTTTTGATCTGCCCCTATGTTCACTTGAGGCTCATGCACGATGCCCCTCATTGCCCCAGTGTAAGGCTTTGAGGTACCAATCGTTGTCTTTCGTCATGACCTTGTAGTAGGGAACCTATTGGGTGAGAACTTCTAATCTGCCCCTAGGTTCACTTGAGGTTTATGCATTGTGCCTTTCATTGCCCCAGTGTAGGGCTCTGAGGTAACCATCGTTGTTTTGTTTCCATAACCTTGTAGCAAGGAAGAATGAAAGAAGCGGTTGATTCTTGCAAAAAGAATTTTCCAAGGACGAGAAATAGTTGAAGGATTTTTCAGTTGACGAATTAAGTCAAATGACTCCTATTCTTGATAACTCACTTTTCTTTAAAAAAGACAAACTTTCTAGAATGATAAAATGAGGTCACATGAACGTCTATATTTTACTTGAAAACACAGTCAATCAAATGCTTTTTTCCTTTTCTTTTTGAACTTTTCTACTTTACTTGTTGTTTACGGCATCCTCACCAAATGTGTAGCATGAGTAATTTCTGAATGAACGGTCTTGGAAATCCAAACTCAGGAGCGCATGTCGCTTGAGCAAACAAACCAATGACTTGCATCCACATTCTAGTGGAAGCAAAGATGTAATTACGAGAGGATGAGGGACAAAGATATCAAATTTATCCATTTTATTTAGCATTGTAACTGTGGTTTACAATAATGGCATAAACTTGAAAATCCTGATGAGTCATTAGAGACATCTAACAATAGCTTTCAAAATTGCCCCATGTGTGGTGTTGCTTGTCAATGTTAGGATTCACAAGCAATTCTCCTCAAATTTCAGCTAGCCCGCATCAATTAGACTTTGCACCTTACGCTTTGAGGTCATACAGTGCTCAATGGAATGTCCCGGAACTCCTCCATGATATGCACATGTTGTGTTCGAGTCGTATCCTCAGAAAAATGGAGGTTGAGGAAACCTAGCAGAGGTTATGGCTACCATTGCATTATCAAGTAGATATGGGAGCAAGTTAGCATATGACACCGGAATTTGGGGTGAATCCTACAGGCTTTTTACTGCAAAATTCCTTTTTGGTTTGCGCTAAAGGTGGTGTTTAGGCACCGGATGTGCGGTGGGCAGGCTTTGTGGTTGATTTAGGGATGACCTTTGTGGATGACTAGGTGGTGGGTAATGAGAAGAGCTGATATTGGCTGAGTAATGACATTGTTGGGCTGGTGGGAAGTTTGGCCATGTAGGAATGACAACCTCTACATGGTTTCCTTCCTCATTCTCATCCTCTTCATTTGCCCCAGCGCTGGTAGCGGCAACTACAACCGCATTGGCTTCCATTATCTTCTTCATGCTCATCATGGCCTCCATCATTGTGGCCATTTGCTCTTCATGGCCTCCATGTCGGCCTTCATCTGCTCTTGCACCTCCTTTACTTCACCCATTACTCTAGCTCTAGCACGGGTTCGGTAAGGGCGCCATAAAACGTGTTCTTTCCTTTTGATAACAATGATTAAGTTCGTTTTTTTTCAAGGAAAGAATGCAATGAGCAATGCAACCAATGAAAAGCATGGATGTATGCGAATGATGCATAGTTGAAGTATTGCGAATTTTTATGCAGGACATGGGGTTGAATTAATTTAGATTTTCAACATGGTCCATGACATCTTTGTCAAGGTGAAACTGGAAGTAACAAGGACATCAACAATCCTAAATGTGTTTGGTAGTAGACGAAGCAGCGATGTAACTCGATCAATCTTTTGCCCCAATTGTTTTTGCAAGATGGTTACTTCTATACTTCAACTTGACTTGATGAACCTTTTCATAAAAGCATGAGCTTGGTTCAACCCCATAATCCAAGGAATGGCAATTTCGATTGCCAATAATTTGGCAACATTTCACAGAGATGAATGACTCAGGAATACGTATGCTATGCATGGAAAATGTAATGATGAGATTGAGATGCCTGAAGAAACATCATTTCCTAGTTAACCACGCATTAGGTACCATGCTCAATCATTTTGTTTTTAAGTGAAACGGGTTTATGATCCCAACATGGTTGGCTCATGGTACCTAACACATGAAACTAAGAATGCAGTGTGAATTTTCATGCTTTCTTTTTTTTTTTTTTGCAGAGGAAAACGCAAGGATCATGCATGAGCAAACATGAAAACAAAAGGTATGTAGTTTGTAGAACAAAAAGTATGTTGAACGCATATGCATGATGATGCAATGACTCATGCAAAATGTGATGCTGGAATATGATAACGGACAAATGCAGGAACGATATGTTCGTTATGATGCCGTGAAGAGATGCTTATGCGATTCTTGATATGAATGCATTTACGGACACGAGAGCCCGAAAAATTATCTCTTCTTACTTGCACATTCGGGGACGTAGTGCCCCATGTGTGCAGTTAAGAAGGTGATATGGACCTTTCGGCTTCTCGTGACAAAAGACGAGACCAACATACAACGCATGCGTGACGACATGATGCAGATGCGCAAAAGCGCAACAGGGGGATGTACACAGCATGGAAATATCCTCAAATAATCATACCGCATAGGCGTACATGACATTTAGGTTATATGCATGGTAGTGTTTAAAATGCACGCAGCATGTTCGCTTCGTGCCCCTATTTTAGGGACCTAAATGGGAGGAACAAAAAGGCTTTTAGTGATAATTCCCAAGGTGGTCATATCTCTCTTGATGGTTTCTAGAGGTATCATCCCCTTCGAAAAAACATATTGCGGCAGTAGGGACTTCCAGCAACATGTTATTAAAGAAAAAAACTCTAGATGAGGGTTCACTATTATCAAGCAAGTCGGAGACCCAGCATGACCACAGATTCACCTCCACTCCTTATGTTCCCATGGACCCGGGTATAGGGCCCTTTTTCAACTCACCGTGTGTGCAAATAGTGTTGGTGTTTGTGTGCATCAAATGAATAAATATCTATCTCATGCATACATTTCAAAAAACACACTAAAAGCATCAAAGAGTTATATATAAGAACGTAAGACAAATAAAAGGAAATCGACAAAAGAGGAAGTCATGATATTACACGAGATTAGAAGGTCTAACTCTCTAAAAACAGTCCCCAGCGGAGTTGCCAACTGTCGCAACCTACCCTTTGGTGGGAGGGCGACGTGGGGCTCACGGGTGCATCTTCCATGGGAGGAAAACGCGCGGAGTCGCCACCAACGTTTATTTGAGGAAAACGTCGAAAAAACCAGAAAAGGTATTAGCACCCCACGCGTCCGTCACAAGGGACGACAACCTTTAATCAAGGGTGCAAATATGACTTCAATTTGTTTTGTTTTCCCTTTTTTATGTTTCTATGTCTTTTTATGCCTTTTGTATTTTTTATCTTTTTGTGGTCGACAAGGGTGTTTCCCTCGCTCCTACATATCCTCAATTGCGATGAGGAAATCAGACCTACGTAGTTCTTTGAGAACTAAATGTTGGTTAAGTTGTTTTGATCTTTTTCCGCAAGATCAATTTTTACCGCACAAAAGTCGTTTAAGGCGTTGGACCATTTAAACGATCTTTTGATTCTTTTGAAAGGAGAGAAACTTTAAGGTGTTGGACCATTAACGATCTCTTCGTTTTTGAAAGGAGAGAAATGTTAAGGCGTTGGACCATTAACGATCTCTTGGGGTGGTCGACAAAAGCGGGGCTTTTGCTCCTACGTATCCTCAATTGCGATGAGGAAATCAGACCTACGTAGTTCTTGCAAAAGCGGTAAAGTTACATGTTGACTTTATGCTTTTGTACGGTCCATGTTAACCGATAAAAGCAAAGAGGACCGTTTAAGGCGTTGGACCTTAAAACGGTCTTTAGTGATTTCTGCGGAAAAAGCTTCATTTGTGAGTTGATTTTAGCCTTAGTTTCACTTTGGTTATTAGTCAATTCATTCAAGGAAACTTCCAAAGAAAAACGTACGATTGATTTTTTTGATTATTTTATTCAAAGATATTTTGATTATTTTATTATTATTTTTAAAGATATTTTGATTATTTTATTATTATTTTACCTTTTTTGGTTTAACCGTGGTTATAACGTGAACGATCGGTTAGATTTTGTTTTAACAGTGATTAAACGAGATTACAACACAAATGATCGGTTGAAATTTATTTTATCATTTATTAGGTGAGAAAACGACTTAAATGATAAAAAGCTCGTTAAAGAAGAAGAAAAGAAAACTGAAAGTAAGCGAAATTAAAGGGCAAGTACACAAAACAAGTAGGGACCACTAAGGGTACATAGAATGAATTGAAAGATTCAATTTCGGGAACTTACCGGTTGAAGACTGAAGAACGACGAAGAACGAACGAAGAACGGTGAAGAACGATGAAGAATGATGAAGAATTTCCACAGAATCGCTTACGGAAGCGTTACGGAAGCACCTCGGTTTGGATTTTCTTCACGAAAACGTGTTTTTTCACCCAAAACAACCGAAATGCATAGCCATGGGGTGATGAATATTTTTGAAACAGCCCCCCTCCCCTATTTATAGGGAAAAAGAGAGGTGCTTGCCGCCCAGACACTTAATGAAGAAGATTTCTAAGCGCACCCGAATTACTAAGTTCACCCCCCTTTTCGTATTTTACAGAAAAGATACGGAAGTGTTTTGGATTTAATTTTCATCTTTTTTTCTCTTCCCTTTCACCAATGTTAAGTGAAATATGCTTACCCAAGGTTTTCGGAAACTTTATGGAAGCATTACGGAAGCCATGGAAGCCCCAGAAACCATTTTTCAAAAACGTGGAGGAGCTTGCCGCCCAGTTGCTTCCTCCTTAAGCAACCCAACTTCCAAAATGTTACGGAAGGGCCTAGACTCGAATTGCTATTTACACCCCTATCTTGATAAGTTCACCCCTCATTTTTGTGTTTTTGGCTGTTTTCTTTTCGAAATGTTACAGAACTTTACAGAGTACGTAACGACACCCATTTTCTTTCTGGAATGTTGCAAAACTTTATGGATTACGCAACAATGCTCTTTTTGACTTCCGGAATGTTGCGAAACTTTACGGATTGCGCAACAATGCTTCTTTTTGACTTCCGGAATGTCACAGAACTTTACGGATTATCTAACGATGGGTGTTAAGTACCTCGAGGCGGTCAAGCGAAGGTTGCATGCCACCAAACAATGGTCCCCGAACGAAATTAGGGTATGACAAGGCCCATAATATATAGAGACGCTCGAAATTAAACATGGAAGCCCAAGTCGAATTCAAACAGCCAGAACTTTTGACTCAGATGTTTGATTCAAGCCAATAATATTTCGAGAGGCTGGAATTTGAACAAGAAAGCTCTCAGCAATTTCAAACGGTCATAACTTTTGACTCAGGTGTATGATTAAGGCCCATTATATATAGAGATGACCGAAACTGAACAACGGAAGCTCTCGAGAAATTGAAATGGTCATAATATTTCACTCGGATGTCCGATTCATGCTTATAATATATCGAGACACTCGAAATTAAACATGGAAGTGCAGATCAAATTAAAACGGCCATAACTTATGACTTGGATGTCCGATTCAGGCCAACAATATATTGAGAGGCTTGAATTAGAATAAGAAAGAATTCGACAAATTCAAGCGCTAATAACTTTTGACTCGGGTGTATGATTGAGATCCATGATATATCGAGACGCTCGAAATTGAACAATGGAAGCTCTCGAGAAATTCAAATGGTTATCACATTTCACTCCGATGTCTGATTCACAGCCATAATATATCGAGACACTTGAAATTAAACATGGAATCATAAGTCAAATTCAAACAGGCAGAAGTTTTGACTCGAATGTATGATTTAGGCAAATAATATATTGAGAGGATCGAATTTGAATAGGAAAGATCTCGGCATATTGAAACGGCATAACTTTTAACTCGGGTGTACGATTGAGGCCCATGATATATAGAGACGATCAAAATTGAACAACGGAAGCTCTCGAGAAATTCAAATGGTCATAACATTTCACTTGAATGTCTGATTCAAGCCCATAATATCTCGAGACGTTGGAAATTAAACATGGAATTCCAAGTCAAATTCAAACGGCCAGAACTTTTGACTCGGATGTCTGATTCAAGTCAATAATATTTCAAGAGGCACAAATTTGAACAAGAAAGGTCTGGCAAATTAAATTGGTCATAACTTTTGACTCGGGTGTATGATTGAGGCCCATGATATATCGATACACTCAAAATTGAACAATGAAAGCTCTCGAGAAATTCAAATGGTCATAACATTTCACTCGGATGTCCGATTCAGGCCCATAATATATCGAGATGCTTGAAATTAAACATGGAAGCACAAGTCAAATTCAAACAGCCATAACTTTTGACTTGGATGTCCGATTTAGGCCAATAATATATTGAGACGCTCAAAATTAAACATGGAAGTGTAAGACAAATTCAAACGGCCATGACTTTTGACTCAGTGTATGATTAAGGCCCATCATATATCGAGACACTCGAAATTGAAAAAGAAAGCTCTCGGCAATTTCAGACGGCCATAACTTTTGACTTGGGTGTATGATTCAGGCCGATGATATATCGAGATGCTTGAAATTGAAAAACAAAAGCTCTCGAGAAATTCAAACGGTCATAATATTTCACTCGGATGTCTGATTCAGGCCCATAATATATCAAGATGCTCGAAATTAAACATGGAATCACAAGTCGATTTCAAACGGCCAGAACTTTTTGTAGAAGCAAAGCTTCATGGTGAATCAAGATTCATTCAAAGATGTTTTGATGATAACAATGATGATAACAAAAGATGATGAAAAAGGTGATGACAAAAAGTGTTAGACAAGTGGCCTCAGATATCTTAAGAAGGGGGGGTTGAATTAAGATATTCCAAACTGTTTCCCCTAATTAAAAATCTATTTCACTTTTTACTCAAGTTATGAATTCCCTTAATGACAATCTTCTTAAATATTAATTCAAGCAAAGCAACTTGATTATGAATATAAAGCAATAATAAATAAAGGAGATTAAGGGAAGAGAAAATGCAAACTCAGTTTTATACTGGTTCGGCCACACCCTTGTGCCTACGTCCAGTCCCCAAGCAATCCGCTTGAGAGTTCCACTATCTTGTAAATTCCTTTTACAAGTTCTAAACACACAAGGACAATCCTTCCTTTGTGTTTAGAGATCCTTACAACAAGAGACTCACAGTCTCTTAATCCCTTAGAGAATGAGAAGAAGAAGAGGAACAAATCTCTCTAGAAAGAGATGGATTTTACAGATTGAGCACTCAATTAATTCCTTAATGAATTGCAATTGAATTGGCCAAGGAATTCTTAAGAGGATAAAATGAATTTGCTCTTTGAGAGGATAAACACTTTGTTGTACTGAAAATCTCTGAGCAATTTCGTGTTTAAGTCACATATATATAGACCATTGGTGGTCATGAGTAAAGCCTTTGAAAAGTTGTGACTCTTGAAATTATTTTTCTGAAATTCCTGTCTGGTAATCGATTACAGTAATTGTGTAATCGATTACAGCTTTTAAAATTTGAATTAAAACGTTTACTAACTGCTGGTAATCGATTACCAAAATTGTGTAATCGATTACACAGTCTAAAATTTCAAATTCAAATTTTTATAGCTGTTATAAAACGTATTTGGCCACTGGTAATCGATTACATCCTCTGGTAATCGATTACCAGAGAGTAAAACCTTTGAAAAACACTTTTTATTTTAAATCACTTGGCCAAACCTTTGCTAATTCAATTAGGAATTCCCTTCCTAATATTCTAGTGATCATCTTGATGTTGTGCCTTGTAATCTTGAAGTATTGTCTTGAATTTTAATCTTGAAAAGCCCATTTGCATCAATTGCAACACATCATCATGATCATCATCAAAACATCAAAGCCAATTGGATCTACAATCTCCCCCTTTTTGATGATGACAATACAATACCTGAAATCAAGATTCAAGCAAGCAACAAACAATTGTATATAGATAAAATGTGCATCCGTTTTCTCCCCCTATATTTCGGAATACATGATCACTTGATTTCTAAGTTTGTTAAGCTTTTTCTTAAGCTTTTGCTACAACCTTTTTCTCCCCCTTTGGCAACATCAAAAAGCCAAAGAACTCGGAAATTAACACAGTTATAACAATGGAGTAGCAAGATATAAGTATCAGAGTATTAAATACAATAAGTCAAACTCATAATCAAGAAATAATCAAACCAGAATTCAAATAACATAAAATGTCAACAATCACAAAATATCCAAGACTGAAATTTTAAAAACACAAGATAAATAAGCAAAGTACTTAGCATAATAATGTAAATTCTAAGAAACTAAAAGCCAAAATACACGGCTTAAAAAAGATAAATAATCAGAATCTAAAAGCTAAGAAGACGGAGGAGGTGGTGGAAGATCGAAACTCTGACGAATGTATCCGACATCCTCTTCAAGCTGTGTAAGACGAATGTCCATACCGGCAAAGCGTGAATCTAACGAGTCAAAGCGGTCACCAACATACGAACGAAGACCCCGTAATTCGGAGAGGACTTCATTCATGAGTGCGGAATCTTCACATTGAGGAGGAGGTGAAGGAGTACGTTCATCTTGAGGAGGGAGTGCATCCTTCTTCAGCCATTGTCCATTCCGATCTTTACGATACCCAAAGGAGGTCACTGCTCCAGCACCAATTGCAAAGGAACGCTTGACTTGAACAAAGGGTTCATCATCAAGCGGAATTTGAAAATGACGCAAAAACAGAGTAATCAAATGTGGATAAGGAAGAGGTGCATTGGCCCGTAATGCCTTATGCATTCGGTACCGAACCAAATGGGCCCAGTCGATCTGACGACCGGTTAGAAAAGCCCACATAAAAATCAAATCCTCCTCAGAGGCTTGTGCTAAATTTGAAGACCGAGGAAGCAAAATTCTAACAATGATATAATGCATGATGCGATTATCAAAAGTTAATGACCCGGCCAACAATCTACCGGTCATGTCAGCTTGATCATTGCAGACCATGCGACGAGCATCATGACTCGAATAATCGAATTTCCAGTCATCAACAATGGTGCCCTCAAAAGGTGCACCTTGACTGGGTAAATGAGTCAAAGAAAAGAAAAGTGACTGATCAATGACCATAGAAGTACCATGCACCTCAGACATAATAATACCATCCTGAATTTTTAAATTGCAGTAGAAGACCTTTACAAGTTCAGGATAATATGGCAATTTAAATGACATGAAATCAACAAGACCAGAATTTTGAAACACTTGATAGCAATCAAACGTTTCATCATTAAAGAACTCTACGTCTAGGTACTTAGGGTCTAAGATTATTCTAGAAGAAAACTGAGAAAGGTACCGTAGACGTTGATCATCGGATGAAAACAATGTTGATGATCTTGGAGATGACAAAGAAGGAGGAATAGGTGCTGTGGGTGCTCCGGATGGGCCGTGACGGCGATGGGCAGCAGCAGTAGCGGTGGAGGATGATCCCTTTCTTTTCTTTGATGGCTCTGCCATTTGATGAAGTTTTCTGGATTTTGATCGGTGGAAGTGAAAGAGGAGTAAAAAAGAGGAAGATTGGGCTTTACGGGACGTGATTTGGTGAAGAATCGAGTGAGAATCGAAGGTTTGAAGTTCTAGGTATGGAGGAAAGCGTGGAGGAAGCTTTGGCTGCGCAGCAGCTCTGATTTCGTGAGTATTTATAGAAGATGACGCATTGTAATCGATTACAGGTATTGGTAATCGATTACAGGCCCAATAAGCCTTCTGGTAATCGATTACAGGATGTTGTAATCGATTACAGGCTGCCTGTTCATGTGTAATCGATTACACTGGATGGTAATCGATTACCAGAGCCTATCCTAGGCTAGTTTCTAAGAGAATATCTATATTTAGGCTCAAATACATCCTATATGACTAATTTTCACTACTAATACACTAAATTCAATCATTCAATTACTATATACACAAGAAATCATAAATTCTATCATAAAAACAAGAATTCAAACAAGATCAAACAAAATAATCTACAATCAAAAGATAAAAAGTAAATCAATCAATCAATCAACCAATCAATCAACCAATCAATTCCTATTTTTCTAAATCTCTTACATCTAAGAGACCTAATTCTCTTCTAATGGAGAAAAACACTTCCTTGGGGAGAGGTTTAGAGAAAATATCAGCAAGTTGATTCTTAGTATCAACAAATTCTAAAACACAATCTCCCTTTAAGACATGATCTCTAAGAAAGTGGTGTCTAATCTCTATATGTTTAGTTCTTGAATGTTGAACTGGGTTTTTGGATAGATTTATGGCACTAGTATTATCACACTTAATAGGTATGCGATCAAGAATGATGCCATAGTCAGATAATTGTTGCTTCATCCATAAAATTTGTGCACAACAACTACCGGCAGAGATATACTCCGCTTCAGCAGTAGATAAAGCAACACTGTTTTGTTTCTTACTATGCCATGAGACAAGAGCCGATCCAATAAATTGACAAGTTCCACTTGTACTTTTTCTATCAGTTTTAGATCCGGCAAAATCAGAATCAGAATATCCTATTAAGTTACATGTTGAATTCTTAGGATACCATAATCCTAAATTGATTGTTCCTAATAGATATCTCATGATTCTCTTTACTGCACTTAGATGTGATTGTTTGGGGTTGGATTGAAACCTAGCACACATGCATACACTAAACATAATATCAGGTCTACTAGCAGATAAATAAAGAAGAGATCCGATCATACCTCGATATTGTTTTATGTCTATAGACTGACCAGATTCATCTTTATCTAAGTAACAATTAGTGCTCATCGGTGTAGACATGTGTTTTGCACTATCCATCCCAAATCTTTTGATCAATTCCTTGCAGTATTTGGATTGATTGATGAATATACCTTCTTGAGTTTGCTTGATTTGTAATCCCAGAAAGTACTTTAGTTCTCCCATCATTGACATTTCAAATTCACTTTGCATATCAAGGGAAAACTCCTTGCACAATGAATCATTAGTGGATCCAAAAATTATATCATCAACATATATTTGAACCAACAAAATATCATTATGCCTTCTTTTTATGAATAATGTGGTATCCACTTTACCTCTGGAGAATTCTTTTTCAAGAAGAAAATTACTTAATCGTTCATACCATGCCCTAGGGGCTTGTTTCAAACCATAAAGAGCCTTTTGTAATTTATAAACATGGTTTGGTTTATCAGAAATTTCAAAACCAGGGGGTTGTTCAACATATACCTCTTCTTGAATTAAGCCATTTAGAAAGGCACTCTTAATATCCATTTGATAAAGTTTAAAGTTCATTATGGATGCATATGCCAAAAGCATTCTAATGGCTTCTAATCTTGCAACAGGAGCATATGTTTCTTCATAGTCTATCCCCTCTTCTTGATTATACCCTTTTGCTACTAACCTAGCTTTATTTCTAATAATTATACCATGTTCATCTAATTTATTTCTAAAAACCCATTTTGTTCCAATGACAGGATAATTTTCAGGTTTTTCTACTAATTTCCATACATTGTTTCTTTCAAATTGGTTTAGTTCTTCTTGCATGGCAATGATCCAATTATCATCTACTATGGCTTCTTTTATATTTTTAGGTTCAATCATAGATACAAAAGCCATATTATTGCATAAATCTTTAAGAGAATGTCTAGTTGTTACCCCTTTTGAGATATCACCAATAATGTTATCGAGGGGATGATCTCTTGAAGTTTTCCATTCTCTTGGGAGTACATCATTGGATTTGCCTTCTTCTGGAGGATCTTCATTGTTTCCTTTGTCATTTCCTTTGGAATCTTGTTCATGAATGTTCATATGTTCTAAAGAATCTGCAATGTCATCTAGCATATTCTTTGTTGACAATATAGCATTAGATTCATCAAAGGTAACATGAATGGATTCCTCTATATTCATAGTTCTCTTATTATATATTCTATATGCTTTGCTTTGTAAAGAATATCCAAGAAAAATGCCTTCATCAGATTTTGCATCGAATTTTCCTAGATTATCTTTACCATTATTAAGTACAAAGCACTTGCACCCAAAAACATGTAGATGAGAAATATTAGGTTTTCTACCGTTAAATAACTCATATGGGGTTTTCTTTAAAATAGGTCTTATCAAGGCTCTATTCATGATGTAACATGCAGTATTGACAGCTTCAGCCCAAAAATACTTTGGAAGAGAAGTATCATTTAATAAAGTTCTTGCAATTTCTTCCAATGACCTATTTTTCCTCTCAACAACTCCATTTTGTTGAGGAGTTCTTGGTGCAGAAAAATTATGTTCAATACCATGTTCATCACAAAATAATTCAAAATCTTTATTTTCAAATTCACCCCCATGATCACTTCTAATGGATGCAATCTTGAGATTTTTCTTGTTTTGTATGACTTTAGCAAGTTTCCTAAATGCATGGAATGAATCACTTTTATGTGTAATAAATAATGTCCAAGTATATCTAGAGAAATCATCAACTATAACTAAAGCATAGTAATTTCCTCCAAAACTCATGGTTCTAGATGGACCAAATAGATCCATATGCAATAACTGTAATGGTCGAGTGGTTGAAACAACATTTTTAGATTTGAATGAAACTCTTGTTTGTTTGCCCTTTTGACATGCATCGCATAATTTATCTTTTTCAAATTTCAATTTAGGCAAACCAACTACTAAATCTTTTGAAATTAATTTATTTAAGTGATCCATGTTTATGTGAGCAATTCTTTTATGCCATAACCATGGATCATCATCTTTACTAAGAAAGCAATGATTGTTTTCTTGTTTTATGCTTAAGTCTATCATGTAAACATTATTGACTCTATGTCCTACATGCTTTATATTAATGTCATGCTTATGTTCTATAAGACATTTCTGAGAATCAAATGATACTAGATAGCCTTTGTCACATAGTTGACTAACGCTAAGCAGGCTATGCTTAAGGCCTTCAACAAGTAGAACATTTTCAATGGAGTTTGAAGAATTTGTACCTATTTTACCCACTCCAAGAATTCTACCTTTGTTGTTGTCACCATATGTTACATGCCCGCTTTTCTTTGGAGATATGTGTGTAAAATTTGATGCATCTCCAGTCATATGTTTTGAGCATCCGCTATCTATGTACCACTTCTTTCTCAAAGATGCCTGCATAATCAAGTTTTTGACTTAGGTACCCAAATTTTATTGGGTCCTTGCATGTTAGTATAAACTGAGGATCCTTTTGGGACCCATATCATTTTAATATTACTGTAATTTTTCTTGAAGTAGCAAGTTGATATGCCATGTCCTCTTCTTCCACAGTAAAAACAAGTGATAGAATTAGAATTACATTTTTGTGTGGAAGTGGAAAAGTTTTTATGAACCTTTTGTAGTTTTTCAGATTTATACCCTAGTCCATTTTTATTTGACACATATCTTTGTTTACTTAATATAACATCTAAATTATTTCTACTATATGAAAATTTTGCAAGTGAATTTTTTAACTCTTTAATTTCTTTTACATATTTATCACAACAACTACAAGAATCTGTTATTTTCTTGTCATTAATAGTGGAGATATTAACTTTTTCATTTGTTTTAGAGATTGAAACTTCATTTCTAAGAAGATCTAATTCTTTGTTTAATTTTGAAATTTCATTTTCTAAATTTGAAATTGTTTTCTTTGATGATGAAACTAATTTTGCAAGTTTAATTGATTCTTTATGCAAATCAGCAAATGCATCTTGTAATTCATCAAAAGAAATAGATAAGTTGTTTGAAGATGTTACCTCTTCATCACTTTCGTAACTTTTTGCCATAAGGCAAAGATTTATCTCTTCATTTTCAGAATCATCAGAGGATTCCAAATCATTTTCATCCCATGTGATGTATGCTTTCTTTAGTTTCTTCTCACTATGATTTTTCTTTTCAGATTTTTCCATCTTTTTCTTGAAGATGGGACAATCAACCCTCAGATGTCCAGGTTGATTGCATTCAAAGCATTTTAGAGTAGAGGATGAATTTTCTGTCCTTCTCTTTGATTTAAAATTTGGTCGCCTCTGATTTCCTCTTACTTTAAGAAATTTGTTGAATCTTTTTACAAAGAAACTTAGATCATCATTATCATCTGCATCATTATCCTGATCACTTTCTTCTTGAATTGAGGATGATGCTTTAAGAGCAATTCCTTTCTTTTTCTTGTCATTTTCTTCATTTTGGTGCAATCTCAATAGTTCCATCTCGTGTTCCTGCAACTTACCAAATAAAGTGGCAAGAGACATGTTAGACAAATCTCTTGATTCAGAAATAGCCGTTACTTTGGGTTGCCATTCTCTACTTAAACATCTTAGCACCTTGTTTATAAGATCTTCATTTTGAAATTCTTTGCCTAAGGCTGCTAGATGATTTACTATATGTGTAAATCTCTTTTGCATACTCTGAATATTTTCATTTGTATTCATTCTAAATAATTCATACTCATGAGTTAGTGCATTTATCCTAGATCTTTTAACATCTGTAGTTCCTTCATGTGTTAATCGAAGAGTGTCCCACATTTCCTTAGCACTCTTGCAATTTGAAACTCTGAAATATTCATCCATTCCTAGGGCAGATGTTATTATGTTTTTGGCTTTTAGGTTGTATTGTACTCGTTTTCTATCCTCTTCAGACCATCTATCTCTAGGTTTTTCTATGGTTATACTTTCACTTGATGAACTACCATCTATTGAAACTCTTTCTACTGTGGTGGGTATATAAGGCCCTATTTCAATGGCTTCCCAGATATTCAGATCTATTGCCTCGATAAAAATTTGCATTCGGGTTTTCCAGTAGTGGTAACCCTCTCCATTAAAGATTGGAGGTCTATTGATAGAATTCCCTTCTGGAAATAAGGAATTTGCTGAGGCCATCTTTTTCTTGAAGCTTCTAAACTTTGTACAAGAATGAAGCTCTGATACCACTTGTTAGACAAGTGGCCTCAGATATCTTAAGAAGGGGGGGGGGGTTGAATTAAGATATTCCAAACTGTTTCCCCTAATTAAAAATCTATTTCACTTTTTACTCAAGTTATGAATTCCCTTAATGACAATCTTCTTAAATATTAATTCAAGCAAAGCAACTTGATTATGAATATAAAGCAATAATAAATAAAGGAGATTAAGGGAAGAGAAAATGCAAACTCAGTTTTATACTGGTTCGGCCACACCCTTGTGCCTACGTCCAGTCCCCAAGCAATCCGCTTGAGAGTTCCACTATCTTGTAAATTCCTTTTACAAGTTCTAAACACACAAGGACAATCCTTCCTTTGTGTTTAGAGATCCTTACAACAAGAGACTCATAGTCTCTTAATCCCTTAGAGAATGAGAAGAAGAAGAGGAACAAATCTCTCTAGAAAGAGATGGATTTTACAGATTGAGCACTCAATTAATTCCTTAATGAATTGCAATTGAATTGGCCAAGGAATTCTTAAGAGGATAAAATGAATTTGCTCTTTGAGAGGATAAACACTTTGTTGTACTGAAAATCTCTGAGCAATTTCGTGTTTAAGTCACATATATATAGACCATTGGTGGTCATGAGTAAAGCCTTTGAAAAGTTGTGACTCTTGAAATTATTTTTCTGAAATTCCTGTCTGGTAATCGATTACAGTAATTGTGTAATCGATTACAACTTTTAAAATTTGAATTAAAACGTTTACTAACTGCTGGTAATCGATTACCAAAATTGTGTAATCGATTACACAGTCTAAAATTTCGAATTCAAATTTTTATAGCTGTTATAAAACGTATTTGGCCACTGGTAATCGATTACATCCTCTGGTAATCGATTACCAGAGAGTAAAACCTTTGAAAAACACTTTTTATTTTAAATCACTTGGCCAAACCTTTGCTAATTCAATTAGGAATTCCCTTCCTAATATTCTAGTGATCATCTTGATGTTGTGCCTTGTAATCTTGAAGTATTGTCTTGAATTTTAATCTTGAAAAGCCCATTTGCATCAATTGCAACACATCATCATGATCATCATCAAAACATCAAAGCCAATTGGATCTACAAAAAGCTCAAAGATCAATCAAAGAACAACTCAAGTGATCAAGATAGAATCAAGAACAATTCAAGAGTTCAAGATCCCAAGAATCAAGATCAAGATTCAAGATTCAAGAATCAAGAGAAGGCTTAATCAAGATAAGTATGAAAAGATTTTTTCAAAAATTGAGTAGCACATGATTTTTCTCAAAACATGTTTACCAAAGAGTTTTTACTCACTGGTAATCGATTACCAGATTGTTGCAATCGATTACCAATAGCAAAATGAATTTGAAAAAGTTTTCAAATTGAATTTACAACGTTCCAATTAATTTTAAAAAGTTGTAATCGATTACAATGTTTTGGTAATCGATTACCAGTGCCTTTGAACGTTGAAATTCAAATTCAAAAGTGAAGAGTCACATCCTTTCACATAAAAGCTTTGTGTAATTGATTACACTGATTGGGTAATCGATTACCAGTGATTGTTTCTGAATAAATCAAAAGATGTAACTCTTCAAATGGTTTTTTGACTTTTTCAAATTGATTTTTAAGTTTGTCTAAAAGTCATAACTTTTCTAATGGTTGTCTTGACCAGACATGAAGAGTCTATAAAAGCAAGACTTCGTTTTGCATTTCAAGTATCTTGAACAATTATTTAATCAATCTTTTACAAGCCTTGAATCTCTTTGAACTTCTTCTTCTTCTTTGTGCCAAAAGCTTTCCAAAGTTTTTTGGTTTTCTAAACCTTGAAAACTTGTGCTATTCATCTTTTCATTCTCTTCTCCCTTTGCCAAAAAGAATTCACCAAGGACTAACCTCCTGAATTCTTTTTGTGTCTCTCTTCTCCCTTTTCCAAAAGAACAAAGGACTAACCGCCTGAATTCTTTTGTGTCTCCCTTGTCCCTTGTCAAAGAATTCAAAATGACACAGTCTGAGAATTCTTTTGATTCTTCCCTTTCCCTTGTCCCTTGTCAAAGAATTCAAAATGACACATGCTTCTATTTATAGACTAGGTAGCTTCCTTGACAAGCTTTCTTGAGAAAACTTCCTCGAGAAGCTTCTTTGAGAAAACTTCCTTGAGAAGCTAGAGCTTAGCTACACATACCCCTCTCATAACTAAGCTCACCTCCTTGAGAAGCTTCCTTAAGAAGATTCCTAAAGAAGCTAAAGCTTAGCTACACACACCTCTCTAATAGCTAAGTTCACCTTCTAGAGATGAGAAGCTAGAGATTAGCTACACACCCCCTATAATAGCTAAGCTCACCCATATGCCAAAAAACATGAAAATACAAAAAAAGTCCCTACTACAAAGACTACTCAAAATGCCCCGAAATACAAGGCTAAAACCCCATACTACTAGAATGGCCAAAATACAAGGCTCAAACCAAGGAAAAACCTATTCTAATATTTACAAAGATAAGCGGGCTCATACTTAGCCCATGGGCTCGAAATCTACCCTAAGGCTCATGAGAACCCTAGGGCCTTCCCTAGGATCTCTAGCCCCATCTACTTGGAGTCTTCTATCCAATGCCCTTGCGGGGTAGGATTGCATCAGGGTGTATGATTGAGGCCCACGATACTCAAAATTGAACAACGAAAGCTCTCGAGAAATTCAAATGGTCATAACATTTCACTCGGATGTTCGATTCACGCCCATAATATATCGAGACGCTCAAAATTAAACATGGAAGCCAAAGTCAAATTCAAACGGCCATGACTTTTGAATCGGATGTCTGATTCAGGCCAATATATATCGAGAGGCTCGAATTTGAACAAGAAAGATCTTGGCGAATTCAAACAGTTATAACCTTTGACTTGGGTGTATGATTTAGGCCCATGATATATAGAGACGATCGAAATTGAACAACGGAAGCTCTTGAGAAATTCAAATGGTCATAACGTTTCACTCGGATGTTCAATTCAAGCTTATAATATATCGAGATGCTCGAAATTAAACATGGAAGCACAAGGGAAATTCAAACGGCCATAACTTTTGACTTGGATGTCTGATTCAGGCCAACCATATATCAAGACACTCGAGTTTGAACAAGAAAGCTCTCGGCAATTTCAAACGGTCATAACTTTTGACTCGGGTCTATGATTGAGATCCATGATATATCGAGACGCTCGAAATTGAGCAACGAAAGTTCTCAATAAATTCAAATGGTCAAAACATTTCACTCGAATGTCCGATTCAGGCTTATAATATATCAAGACGCTTGAAATTAAATATGGAATCACAAGTCAAATTCAAACAGGTAGAACTTTTGACCCAGATGTCCGATTTAGGAAAATAATATATCGAGAGGATTGAATTTGAACAAGAAAGCTCTCAGCATATTCAAACGACATAACTTTTAACTCGGGTGTAAGATTGAGGCCCGAGATATATAGAGATGATCGAAATTGAACAACGAAAGCTCTTGAGAAATTGAAATGGTCATAACATTTCACTCAGGCCCATAATATATCGAGACGTTTGAAATTAAACATGGAAGCCCAAGTCAAAGTCAAATGGCCAAAACTTTTGACTCGGATGTCTGATTCAGGCCAATAATATTTTGAGAGGCTTGAATTTGAACAAGAAAGCTCTCGACAAATTCAAACGGTTATAACTTTTGACTCTGGTGTATGATTGAGGCCCATGATATATCGAGACACTCAAAATTGAACAACGAAAGCTCTCGAGAAATTCAAATGGTCATAACATGATGCAATCCTCCCTAGGAAGTGACCAGTTACCAAAGCCATGAACAAGAGGCTCCAAGATAATTGGGCTAGAGCTGTTGAAGAAGGCCCGGGGGTTGTCATGAACCTTAGAGTAGATTTTTGAGCCCATGGGCAAAGGTTGGGTCCACTTATCTTTGTACATATTAGATTAGGATTTAATTTTTTTTTGTCTTTGTATTTAGGGCTCCATAATGTAGGTAGGGTACCCTAGAAATATAGGATTTTTCAGCCTTTGTATTTTAGGGCACCTAGACTAGTTTTTGTATTAGGGGTAGTTTTGTAATTTCACATGCACTAAGTGAATATTTGATGTGTGTGTTGGGAAATAAATTTAATTTAATTGGTAGAAGCCCAACCCAATTAAATTTTAGAGGGGGAGGTGAACATTTGCTTACTACACCCCATTGCCACATCATATAGTCACACTTTGTGCATTCCTTCATGTTTTACATATCTCATGACACCTAAGCACACTTAGTGGAGAATCATGAAATTAATCTTGGATTAGTGGGCTGAACCATAACTGAAATTCACTAATCATAATTAGTGAAATTTTGGCTCCAAAATTTGGCTCCACAAATTCAATTTCAAATTCAAGTTCAATTTCAAATTTCCCTCCAATTTTGTGTGACACTTAGGCTATAAATAGAGGTCATGTGTGTGCATTTTTTTTCAATTTTGATCATTTTAGAATTAAACTTCAAATTTCAGACTTCTTTAGAGACACTAAATTTCGTGCTCTTTTCTTCTTCTCCCTTCATTCATCTTCTTCTACCTTCAAGCTCTTATCCATGGCTTTCTATGGTGGTGAGCTTCTTCTAGACTCATCCTCTACTTGAAGTGGCATCTCCATTCATCTTTCTCCTTCTCCATTCCACTGCAATCAGACCTCAAGAAGCAAAGGAATCCATTAATGAAGAAGATCCAAGGCCTACAAGCTCCACATGGAGCTACTTCATGTGGTATCAAGAGCATCTTCATCTAGGTGATGTTCTTTTGCTTCCTCTATCTTTTTGTTCAGTGAATTCTCTTTAATTCCTTGTTCTTCATCTTATTCTACATGTATATCCTCCATTGTCTTGTGGTTTGGTGCTTTTTAGAGTAGATTCAAAAAAATAAACCGATTAAATCTTAGATCTACACTTGTTCTTGCATTTCTATGGTTCAAATTTTGTAGATCTATTCTTGAATCATGCTTTTTTGTTGATTTTAGGTTCTATAATTTTTCATTCATAATATTCTTGTGCTGAACCTTCAGATCTAAATTTTCTTCCAAAATATTAATTAGAAAAAAACACACAAAAATCTAAGTGTAAATCACTTAATCCATGTTGTCTTAGAGTCATGTTTAGTCATAGTAATTATCACATTATGTTCTAAGTTTGTGTTGAATTTTTATTTTGTTTATTGAATTCTAGATACACTTGTTCATGTATTCTTGTAATTCTTAGCCTATCTTTTGAATTTTGAGTCTAATTCATGCATGTTATTTAGTTCATAACATGTTCTAAATCAATTCCTAGAGTAGTCTTGTTGTTGAACTCTTTTTTTTTTTTTGTTTTCTAAGTTTCCTACATGATGCCTATGATGAAGTTGAGTTGTGGTGCTGAGTTGTGGCTGGATTTGTGAATCAAAATAAGTCTTAAGCTCTCTTGAATTGTGTTATTCAAGATAATTGAGCATAAGCAAACACAAACTGTAACTATCCAAGCCTTAAGCAACATATACACCACTCTCGATTTCTAGGTTGAAATCGCTAGTGCTGGCAGCTTGAACATACAAACTTGTATAAATTATTGGGAATTGGTCACTACGTGTTTTGAGCTAAAATTTTTACTGAATTTTCTAGACATCGGGACCAAGATTATGAAAAAGGAACCAAGCGATTTGGATTAAAGGAAAAAATAATAAAAACCACACAAGTTGACAGAAAAATCAGTGTCTAGGAAAAAAAAGAGAAAGGGAAGTGTGTTTGTTGTTTTTGCTCAAAATTTGTTCTACAATTGGTGCCTATTTTATACCAATCCTAGTTCTGAAATTTCAATTGAAAATTAGTGTGAAAAAAAATTCCAAAACTAGAGGTTTCTTGAGTCTTTTTATTTTAGTTTTTTTACTCTACTCTAGAGCCATTCAAAGTTTCTCTTTGAGTCCTAGCTTGCTTTTATGTGCTTTTCATTGCTTTAATTGTTGAAAAATCCCTGAAAATTTGTCTTGTTAAAACTCTATTGGTTTAGCTTTCATTTCATTTTTTGGGTCTTTGGTTATTGCTTGTCTCTTTGTTTCCTTGTTTGTGAATTGCCATTTAGGGAATTGGAAAGGAGGATTGGTGCCATCCCTTGAAGAATTTGAGTCAAGAAGCAAGGGGAACACCACCTTAAGAGCTATTGGACTAAGAAGCACTCCAAATTGAGTGAATCACCAAAGAGAGAACAACCACCAAAATTGAGGACCTTGTTGTAATTTTGTAATTGACAATTACTTACTTTCATTGCTTTCAAATTTTGTGATATGAACCTTCATTGCACAATGGCTGACTTAGGATCGTCTAGGATTAAACCTTGATGGAAAATTCGGAAATTAATTAAGAAAATGATGGGAAATTGGAAGATTCCAGGGTTGGGCAGTGGCTAATTTCTTGGGCCTTAATAAGGTGGGTCTTGGCATAAAATGGATGAATGGGATGCTAAAAACGTAGGTTAAGTGGTGGCTGAATAGAAAAATAGAAATGGTTATAACTCAAGCTGCAGGGCTCTAAATGAGGTGATTCCAAAATGAGGTGAAAGGTCTTGTTTTGAATTTCAATTTAGGCTCAAGAATTACTTAATTTGAACGAGTAAAACGAGAGTTATGGTCACGAGATAATTCTGGGCAGAATTGGATTTTCTAGAATTGTGGTTTGAAAGAACAAGGTTGAAGATGAAATGGTGGAAGGAAAGAATCACTCTTTCCGGTGAGGGCAACACACAAAGGATGTGAAAGACCTTTGATATAGCCAGGGTATTCTTGAATAACTCAAGAACTTAGGAGAATCACTCTCACTAAGATAAAAGAGATAAACTCTAATTTTTTTGAATAAAACTCAACTTCCGTTTATTGATAAAATGGTTCAGCTTATAAAGAAGCTTTTCCATCAGATTTTACATATGCTTCATTAAAGGAAATTAAAATCCACTTAAATTTAGTAATGAGCCATTAATGTAGGGAATGAAAGAACTTAATGGCTGAGTGTAACTGAAATTGTAGCAACCAAAAGTCACCCCAAAAGCCATCAAGCCAATCACCATTTGGTCTCCCAAAGGCTGATGCCTAAGCTGCCAATTGGGCCATTATTACAACTTGAACTAAACCAAACTAAAGCCCCTTTAGTTGATTAACCCAAAACATATTTTTGGTCAGCCAACTTTACAAGGATTGGGTCATTATTTAGACAAACTAAACACTCTAAAATTGAGACGAAGTGGTGCCATTTAGTCCTCCTCCATTTGAGCCATGATACAACTAACAACTTGGACTTTTCTCCTTGAAACTTGGGCCTGTATTCAAATAGTATGGACAACACTTGTTGAAGAGCTTCCTTTGCTTTCCTTGCTATAGCCCTTGTCATAGGTCCTCCAAGTCCTTCAAGTGGATCCTTGCCCTTGCTCTTGGTCATGTCCTCATCATTCTCTCCCTCTTGAGAATGATTTGTCCTCAAATCAGATTCTCCATTTGTATCAAAAAGAGATAAGTCAGATACATTGAAGGTGGAACTAACATTATATTCACCGGGTAGCTCAACTTTGTAAGCATTGTCATTGATTCTTTCAAGCACTTGAAATGGTCCATCTCCCATTGGTTGAAGCTTTGATTTCCTTTGTTCCAGAAACCTTTCTTTTCTCGTGTGCACCCAAACCCAATCTCCGGGTTCGAAGACAACTTTCTTTCTCCCTTTGTTGGCTTGTTTAGCATAGCTTGTTTAGCATAGCTTTTATTTTCACACATAGTCCGCCTTTGCTTGACCTTCTTTATGCTTAAAAATAGAAACATTAGGCATTGGCAAAAGATCAAGAGGAGTTAGTGGGTTAAAACCATAAACAACTTCAAAAGGAGAACTATTAGTAGTGCTATGAAAAGCTCTATTGTAAGCAAACTCAACATGGGGTAAACAAGCTTCCCAAGTTTTTAAGTTCTTCCTCAAAACTGTCCTAAGCAAAGTTCCCAATGTCCTATTAATAACTTCCGTTTGCCCATCGGTTTGTGGGTGACAAGTGGTTGAAAATAACAATTTAGTGCCCAACTTGCCCCACAAAGTCCTCCAAAAATGGCTTAGGAACTTAGAGTCCCTATCACTAACAATGCTCCTTGGCAAACCATGGAGTCTCACAATCTCCTTGAAAAACAAATCAGCCACATGGGAAGCATCATCAACTTTTATACATGGAATAACATGAGCCATTCTAGAAAACCTATCAACGACCACAAAAATTGAATCTCTACCACTGCTTGTTTTTGGCAGCCCCAAAACAAAATCTATGGATAAATCAATCCAAGGATACTCCGGAATTGACAATGGAGTATACAATCCATGAGGCTTTACCTTTGACTTTGCCTTTTTACATACAATGCAATGTTCACAAAATTTCTGCACATCCTTTTTCATATGAAGCCAATAAAAATGTTCTTGTAATGTTTCTAGAGTCTTTTGGACCCCAAAATGTCTCATTAAACCTCCTTCATGTGCTTCACAAACAAGCAAGTTTCTTGTAGAACATTTAGGCACACACAATTTGTTTTCTTTGAAAAGGAAGCCTTCATGTCTAAAGAAACTATTTTCTGAAAATTTTCACAATTTTTAAAATTTCACCAAAAGTTTCATCACTTTCATACATGTTTTTCAAACATTCAAGACCAATCAATTTCCCACTTGGCATGCCTTTTGTTAAGCTTGTCATGTCCCTTGATATATTTGAGGGACTCATGGTCACTATGAATGACAAATTCCTTGGGATAAAGGTAGTGTTGCCATGTTTTCACGGCCCGCACTAAGGAATACAACTCCTTATCATAAGTTGAATAGTTAAGAGTAGGACCAATTAACTTTTCACTAAAATAAGCAATTGGATGGCCTTCTTGCAACAACACAGCCCTAATCACAACATTTGAAGCATCACACTCAATTTTAAAAGATTTTTGAAAGTTTGGCAACACAAGTATGGGGGGCATTAGTTAGCTTTTGCTTAAGAACATTGAAAGCTTCTTCTTGTTTCTCTCCCCATTTGAAACCAACATTTTTCTTGAGCACTTCATTGAGAGGTGCTGCCAATGTGCTAAAATCCTTCACAAATCGTCTATAAAAACTTGCTAAGCCATGAAAAATCCTCACCTTAGTCACAGACTTAGGTGTAGGCCATTCTTGAATAGCCTTAACCTTCTCCTCATCAACTTGCACTCCTTTTGAACTCACAACAAAATCAAGAAACACAACATGGTTAGTACAAAAGATGCATTTTTCAAGATTGACATACAATTGTTCTTCTCTAAGCACATTCAAGACAGATTTTAAAGGTTCAATATGCAAATCAAGTGAAGTGCTAATATATCGAGACCCTCGAAATTATACATTGAAGCACAGGCAAATTCAAATGGCCATAACTTTTGACTCGGATGTCCTATTCAAGCAAATAATATATCGAGGCGCTTGAATTTGAACAGGAAAGCTCTTGGCAAATTCAAATAGCCAAAACTTTTGACTCGAATGTATGATTGAGGCCCATGATATATCGAGATGCTCGAAATTGAACAATGGAAGCTCTCAGGAAATTCAAACGGTCATAACTTTTCACTCAGATTTTTGATTCAGACCCATAATACATTGAGATGCTAGAAATTGAACAAGGAAGCAAAAGGCAAATTCAAATGGCGATAAATTTTCACTCGTGTGTATGATTAAGGCCCGTCATATATCGAGACACTCGAATTTAAACATGAAAGCTCTCAGAAAATTAAAACAGCCATAACTTTTGACTCGGATATCTGATTCAAGCCCATAACATATCGAGAGGCTCAAAATTAAACATGGAAGCACAAGGCAAATTCGAACGGCCATAACTTTTGACTCGGGTGTATGATTGAGGCCCATGATATATCGCGACGCTCAAAATTTAACATAGAAAGCTCTTAGGAAACTCAGACGGTCAAAACTTCTCTCTTAGATGTCCGATTCAGGTGCATTATACATTGACATGATAGAAATTGAACAAGAAAGCAAAAGGAAAATTCAAACGGCCATAACTTTTCACTCGTGTGTATGATTAAGGCCCATCATATATCACGACCCTCGAATTTGAACAAGAAAGCTCTTGGAAAATTCAAATGGCCATCACCTTTGACCTGGTTATCCAATTCTGGCCCATAATATATCGAGAGGCTCGAAATTAAACATGGAAGCGCAAGGCAAATTCAAATAGCCATAACTTTTGACTCGGGTGTATGATTGAGGCCTATGATATATCATGACGCTCGAAATATATCAACGGAAGCTCTTAGGAAATTCCGACGGTCAAAACTTTTCTCTCGGATGTGCGATTGAAGTGCATTATACATTGAGATGCTAGAAATTGAAAAAGGAAGCGAAAGGCAAATTTAAACGGCCATAAATTTTGACTCATGTGTATGATTAAGACCCATCATATATCGAGACGCTCGAATTTGAACAAGAATGCTCTCGGCAAATTCAAACGGCTATAACTTTTGACTCGTGTGTATGATTGAAGCCTATGATATATCGAGACGCTCGAAGTTTAACAAAGAAAGCTCTCGGGAAATTCAAACGGGCATAACTTTCACTAGGATTTTGGATTCAGGCCCATAATACATTGAGTTGCTAGAAATTAAACAAGGAAGCAACAGGTAAATTCAAATGGCCATAACTTTTGACTCGGATGTCTGATTCAGGCTGTAATATATCGAGACGCTCGAAATTGAACATGAAAGCTCTGGGCAAACTCAAATGGCCATATATGTTATCTCGGGTGTATGGTTGAGGCCCATGATATATCTAGATGCTCGAAATTGAACAACGGAAGCTCTCAAGAAATTCAAATGCTCACAACTTTTCTCTCGAATGTCCGATTCAGCTGCATAATATATCGAGACGCTGGAAATTAAACATGGAAGCGCAAGACAAATTCAAACAGTCGTAACTTTTGACTCGGATGTCCGATTTAGGCCAGTAACATGTCAAGAAGCTCAGAATCGAACACGAAATCTTTGGGCAAACTCAAACAACCATATCTTTTGACTCGGGTGTATGATTGAGGCCCATGATATATCGAGACACTCGAAATTATACAAAGAATGGTGTCGACAAATTCAAATTGTCATAACTTTTCACTCGGATGTCCGATTCAGGTGCATAATATATCGAGACGCTCAAAATTATACATGGAAGCACAAGGCAAATTCAAACAGCTATAACCTTTGACTCGAATGTCCTACTCGTGTCAATAATATATCGAGGCGCTCGAATTTGAACAAGAAAGATCTCGCCAAATTCAAACGGCCATAACTTTTGACTCGGTGTATGATTGAGGCTCATGATATACCGAGATGCTCGAAATTGAAAACAAAATCTTTCAGGAAATTCAAACGATCATAACTTTCACTAGGATTTTTTATTCAGGCCCATAATACATAGAGATGCTAGAAATTGAACAAGGAAGCAAAAAGAAATTCAAACGGCCATAACTTTTGACTTGGATGTCTGATTTAGGCCAGTAATATATCGAGACGCTCAAAATTGAACACCAAAGCTCTGGGCAAACTCAAATAGCCATATATGTTGACTCGGGTGTATGGTTGAGACCCATGATATATCAAGACACTCGCAATTGAACAAAGAAAGGTCTCGAGAAATTCAAATGGTCATAACTTTTCACTCGGATGTCTGATTTAGGTGCATAATATATCGAGACGCTCGAAATTGATCAATAGAAGCTCTTCAGAAATTCAAACGGTCATAGCCTTTATCTCGGATGTCCGATTCAGGCCCATAATGCATTGAGATCTTAGAAATTGTACAAGGAAGCAAAAGGAAAATTCAAATGGCTTTAAATTTTGACTCGGGTGTATGATTAAGGCCTTTGACATATCGAGACGCACAAAATTGAACAACGGAAGCTCTCGCAAAATGGTCATAACTTTTCACTCGATTGTCTGATTCAGGCGAATAATATATCGAGACGCTCGAAGTTATACATGGAAGCGCAAGACAAATTCAAACGGCCATATTTTTTGACTCGGATGTCCTATTCAGGAAAATAATATATCGAGGCGCTTGACTTTGAAAAAGAAAGCTCTCGGCAAATTCAAACAGCCAAAACTTTTGACTTGGGTGTATGATTAAGGCCCATGATATATCAAGACGCTCGATATTTAACAACGGAAGCTCTCAGGAAATTCAAACGGTCATAACTTTTCACTCAGATTTCCGATTCAGGCCCATAATACATAGAGATGCTAGAAATTGAAATAGAAAGCATAAGCAAAATTCAAACAGCCATAACTTTTCACTCGTGCATATGATTAAGGCCCGTCATATATCGAGACGCTCAAATTTGAACAAGAAAGCTCTTGGCAAATTCAAAAGGTCATAACTTTTGACTCGGATATCTGACTCAGGCCCATAACATATCAAGAGGCTCAAAATTAAACATGGAAGCCCAAGGAAAATTCAAACAGCCATAACTTTTGACTCGGGTGTATGATTGAGGCCCATGATATATCGCGACGCTTGAAATTTAACACAAAAAGCTTTCAGGAAACTCAAATGGAAATAACATTTGACTCGGGTGTATAATTGAGGCCCATGATATATCGCGACGCTCTAAATTTAACACAAGAAGCTCTCAGGAAACTCAGACGGTTATAACTTTTGTCTCGAATGTCCGATTCTGGTGCATTATACATTGAAATACTAGAAATTGAAAAATGAAGCAAAAGGGAAATTCAAACGGCCATAACTATTCACTCATGTGTATGATTAAGGTCCATCATATATCGAGGCGCTCGAAATTTAGCAAGAAAGCTCTCGGCAAGTTTAAACGACAATAACTTTTGACTCCGGTGTATGATTGAGTCCCATGATATATCGAGACGCTCGACATTTAACAATGGAAGCTCTAGGAAAATTTGAACGGTCATAACTTTTCACTCGGATTTCCGATTCAGGCCCATAATACATTGAGATACTAGAAATTGAACAAGAAAGCAAAAGGAAAATTCAAACTGCCATAACTTTTCGCTCGTGTGAATGATTAGGGTCCATCATATATCATGACCCTCGAATTTGAACAAGAAAGCTCTCGGTAAATTCAAATGGCCATAACTTTTGACCCGGATATCTGATTCTGGCCCATAATATATCAAGAGGTTCAAAATTAAACATGAAAGCGCAAGGCAAATTCAAATAGCCATAACTTTTGACTCGAGTGTATGATTGAGGCCAATGATATACCGTAACACTCAAAATATAACAATTGAAGCTCTCAGGAAATTCTGACGATCATAACTTTTCTCTCGGATGTCCAATTCAGGTGCATTATACATTGAGATGCTAGAAATTGAAAAAGGAAGCAAAAGGAAAATTCAAATGGCCATAACTTTTGACTCGTGTATGATTAAGACCCATCATATATCGAGACGCTTGAATTTGAACAAGAATGCTTTTGTAAAATTCAAACGGTCATAACTTTTTACTCGGGTGTATGATTGAGGCCTATGATACATCGAGATGCTCGACAGTTAACAATGAAAGCTCTCAGGAAATTCGAACGGTCATAACATTTCTCTCGAATGACCGATTTAGGCACATAATATATCAAGACGCTCAAAATTAAAAAGGAAGTGGATGGCAAATTCAAACGACCATATCTTTTGGCTCAGATGTTCAATTCAGGCCAATAACATATCGAGACGCTCAAATTTCAAAAAAAAAAATTCTTGGCAAATTCAAATGGCCTTAACTTTTGACTTGTTTATAAGATTAAGGCCCTTGATATACCGAAATACATGAAATTGAACAAAGGAAGGTCTCAAGAAATTCAAATTGTCATAACTTTTCACTCGGATATCCGATTCAAGCGCATAATAGATCGAGGAGCTTGAAATTACACATGGATGCACAAGGAAAATTCAAATGGTAATAACCTTTGACTCGAATGTCCTATTCACGCCAACAATATATCCAGGCGCTCAAATTTGAACAAGAAAGCTCTCGGCAAATTCAAAACGGCCATAACTTTTGACTCGGTGTATGATTGAGGCCCATGATATATCGAGCGCTCGAAATTTAACAACGGAAGCTCTCAGGAAATTCAAACGGTCATAAATTTTGACTCGAATTTCCGATTCAGACCCATAATACATTGAGATGCTAGAAATTGAACAAGGAAACAAAAGGCAAATTCAAATGGCCATAACTTTTCACTCGTGCGTATGATTAAGGTCTGTCATATATCGAGACGCTCGAATTTGAACAAGAAAGCTCTCGGCAAATTGAAATGGCCATGACTTTTGACTCGGATATCTATGTCAGGCCCATAACATATCGAGAGGCTCAAAATTAAACATGGAAGCACAAGGTAAATTCAAACAACCATAACTTTTGACTCGGGTGTATGATTGAGGCCCATGATATATCGTGACGCTCAAAATATAACAACAGAAGCTCTCAGGAAATTCCAATGATCATAACGTTTCTCATGGATGTTCGATTTAGGTGCATTATACATTGAGATGCTAGAAATTGAAAAAGGAAGCAAAAGGCAAATTCAAACGGCCATAACTTTTGACTCGTATGCATGATTAAGACCCATTATATATCGAGACGCTCGAATTTGAACAAGAATGCTTTCAGAAAATTGAAACGACCATAATTGTTGATTCGGGTGTATGATTGAGGCCTATGATATATCAAGACGCTTGACAGTTAACAATAGAAGCTCTTAGGAAATTCGAACGGTCATAACTTTTCTCTCTGATGTCTGTTTTAGGCGCATAATATATCGAGACGCTCGAAATTAAAAAGGAAGTGCATGGAAAATTCAAACAACCATAACTTTTGGTCAGATGTTCGATTCAGGCCATTAACATATCGAGACGCTCGAATTTCAAAACGAAAATTCTTGGAAAATTCGAACAGCCTTAACTTTTGACTTGGGTATATGATTGAGGCCCTTGATATACTGAAATGCACAAAATTGAACAAATAAATTTAAATGGTCATAACTTTTCACTCGGATCTCTGATTCAAGTGCATAATATATCGAGGCGCTTGAAATTACACATGGATGCGCAAGGCAAATTCAAACGATTATAACCTTTGACTCGGATGTCCTATTCACGCCAACAATATATCAAGGTGCTCGAATTTGAACAAGAAAGCTCTCGGCAAATTCAAACGGCCATAACTTTTGACTCGGTGTATGATTGAGGCCCATGATATATTGAAGTGCTCGAAATTGAAAAATGGAAGCTCTCAGGAAATTCAAACAGTCATAACTTACACTAGGATTTCCGATTCAGGCCCATAATACATTGACATGCTAGAAATTGAACAAGGAAGCAAAAGGAAAATTCAAACGGCCATAACTTTTGGCGTGAATGTCTGATTCAGGACAATAATATATCGAGACGCTCGAAATAGAACACGAAAGCTCTGGGCAAACTCAAACGGCTATATATGTTGACTCGGGTGTATGGTTGATGCAATCCTACCCCCGAAGGGCATTGGATAGAAGACTCCAAGAAGATTGGGCCAAAGATGCAAGAGAAGGCCCTAGGGTTCTCATGAGCCTTAGGGTAGATTTCGGGCGCATGGGCTAAGTATGAGCCTACTTATCTTTTTACATATTTGATTAAGGTTTCATTAATTTTGGTCCTTGTATTTAGGGTTCCATAATGTAGGTAGGGTACCCTAGAAATATAGGATTTTCCAGCCCTTGTATTTTAGGGCACCTAGACTAGTTTTTGTATTAGGGGTAGTTTTGTAATTTCACAAGCACTAAGTGAATATTTGATATGTGTGTTGGGAAATAAAATTTAATTGAATTGGTAGAAGCCCAATACAATTATATTTTAGAGGGGGAGGTGAGCATTTGCTTACTACACCCCATTGTCACATCATATAGTCACACTTTGTACATGTCCTTCATGCTTTACATGCCTCATGACACCTAAGCACACTTAGTGGAGAATCTTGGAATTGATCTTGGATTAGTGGGCTGAACCATAAATAAAATTCACTAATCATAATTAGTGAAATTTTGGCTCCAAAGTTTGGCTCCACAAATTCAATTTCAAATTCAAGTGAAATTTGAATTGAAATTCAAAGTTCCCTCCAATTTTGTGTGACACTTAGGCTATAAATAGAGGTCATGTGTGTGCATTTTTTCAACTTTGATCATTTGAATATTAAACTTCAGATTTCAGAGCTCTTTTAGAGCACAAAATTTCGTGCTCTTCTTTCCCTCTCCCTTCATTCATCTCCTTCTTCCTCCAAGCTCTTATCCATGGCCTCCTATGGGGGTGAGCTTTTTCTAGACTAATCTTCTCCTTGAAGTGGCGTCTCCTCTCTCTCTTCCTTCTCCATTCTGCTGCCATTCATCTTCCAAGAAGCAAAGGAATCCATTGATGAAGAAGATCCTAGGCCTACAAGCTCCAATGGAGCTTACATCAATGGTTCTTAAGAAAATCAAATGCTTATAACTTTTCTCTCGGATGTCTGATTCAACTGCATAATATATCGACACGTAGGAAATTAAACATGGAAGCGCAAGGAAAATTCAAATGGTTGTAACTTTTGACTCGGATGTCCGATTTAGGCCAGTAACATATCGAGAAGCTCAAAATTGAACACGAAAACTCTGGCAAATGCAAATGGCCATATCTTTTGACTCGGGTTCATGATTGAGGCCTATGATATATTGAGACACTCGGAATTGAACAAAAGAAGGTGTTGACATATTCAAATGGTCATAACTTTTTACTCGAATGTCTGATTCAGGTGCATAATATATCGAGACACTCGAAATTATACATGGAAGCGCAAGACAAATTCAAGCGGCCATAACTTTTGACTTGGATGTCCTATTCAGGCCAATAATATATCGAGGCACTCAAATTTGAACAAGAAATCTCTCGACAAATTCAAAAGGCAATAAATTTTGACTCGGGTGTATGATTGAGGCCTATAATATATCGAGACGCTCGAAATTGAACAATAGAAGCTCTCAGGAAATTCAAACGATCATAACTTTTCACTCAGATGTCCGATTCAGGCACATAATATATCGAGACCCTCGAAATTAAACATGGAAGTGCAAGGAAAATTCAAACACCATAACTTTTGACTCAGATGATCAATTAAGGCCAATAATATATCGAGACGCTCGAATTTGAACATGAATGCTCTGGGCAAACTCAAACGACCATATATGTTGACTCGGGTGTGTATGATTGAGGCCCATGATATATCGAGACACTCAAAATTGAACAACAGAAGCTCTCGGGAATATCAAACGGTCATAACTTTTCACTCGGATGTCCGATTCAGGCACATAATATATTGAGACACTTGAAATTAAACTTGGAAGCACAGGGCGAATTCAAACCGCTATAACTTTTGAATCGGATGTCCAATTCACAACAATAATATATCGAGTCAGTCGAATTTGAACAAGAAAGCTCTCGGCAAATTGAAACGGCCATAACTTCTTAAACGAGTGTATGATTGAGGCCCATGATATATCAAGATGCTCGGAATTGAACAACAGAAGGTCTCGAGAAATTCAAATGGTCATTACTTTTCACTCGAATATCCGATTCAGGCGCATAATATATCGAGATTCTCGAAATTAAACATGGAAGTGTAGAAGCAAGCTTCATGATGATGAATCAAGTATGAATCAAGTAGTTTTTATAATGACAAAATGCCCAAAAGAATGATTTCAAGATTGAGTCAACAAGTTCAAGATCAAGATTAATTTCAAGATTCATTAGAAGAAATCAAGAAGATTCAAGATTCAAGAGAAGTTGATTTCAAGATTCAAGAAAAGACATCAAGAAGAATCAAGATTCAAGAGAAGATGAATTCAAGATTTAAGAGAAGAAATCAAGAAGCAACAAGTCAAGACTTCACAAAGGAAGTATTGAAAAGGATTTTTCAAAAACTAAACATAGCATAGTTTTGTTTTACAAAAGAGTTTTCTCAAATTTTTCTAAGTTACCAGAGTATTTACTCTCTGGTAATCGATTACTAGTTTCCTGTAATCGATTACCAGTGATAAAATTTGATTTCCAAATTTTTTTAATTGAATTTGCTACGTTCCAAATGATTTTTAAATGGTGTAATCGATTACAATATATTGGTAATCGATTACCAGTGTATCTGAATGTTAAAATTCAAATTCAATTGTGAAGAGTCACATCTTTTCATAAAATGCATTGTGTAATCGATTACATGATTATGGTAATTGATTACCAGTGACAAGTTTTGAATAAAAGGTCAAGAGATGTAACTCTTGACATGATTTTCTCAAGGTTATAACTCTTCCAATGGTTTTCTTGACCAGACATGAAGAGTCTATAAAAGCAAGACCTTGACTTGCATTCATAACAACTTCTCGAACAACCTTTGAGAAACCTTTAAACCTTTACAGCCCTTACAATTCTTTAAGAATTCTTTCCTACTCATCTTTCTTCTTCTTCCTTTGCCAAAAAGCTTTCTAAGTTTTCTATTTTCCAATCCTTGTTTTTCTGCAAGTGAAAATTCTGCAGAAAATAAAAGTGTGCTATATCTTTTCATTCTCTTCTCCCTTTGCCAAAAAGAATTCAACAAGGACTAATCGCGTGAATTCTTTTTGTGTCTTTCTTCTCCCTTTTCCAAAAGAATAGAGGGACTAACTGCTTGAATTCTTTTGTGTCTCCCTTCTCCCTTTCCAAGAAAATTCAAAGGACTAACTGCTTGAGATATCTTTTGTTTCCCCTTACAAAGATTCAAAGGACTAACCGCCTGAGAATTCTTTGTCTTAACACATTGGAGGGTACATCATTTGTGGTACAAGTAGAGGGTACATCTACTTGGGTTGTTGTAACTGAGAACAAGAGAGGGTACATCTCTTGGGGATCAATTCAAGTGGAGGGTACATCTACTTGGTTGTTCAAAGAGAACAAGGGAGGGTACATCCCTTGTGGATCCTTGCTTGTAAAGGATTTACAAGGTTGAAAGAAATCTCAAGAACCGGTGGTTGCTTGTGTTGGATCAAGTGGCCTCAGAATAATTAAGAAGGGGGGGGGGTTGAATTAATTATTCCTAAACCTTTACTAATTAAAACTTTACTCTTCTAAGGCTTTTACTATGTTGTTAAGTAAATGAAGTATAGAAAAGAAACTTAACCAAAAGTAAAAGCGGGAATTAAAGTGCACAACGGAAATTAAAAGAGTAGGGAAGAAGGAGACAAACACACAAGAGTTTTATACTGGTTCGACAATAACTCGTGCCTACATTCAGTCCCTAAGCGACCTGCGGTCCTTGAGATTTCTTTTCAACCTTGTAAAAATCCTTTTACAAGCAAAGATCCACAAGGGATGTACCCTCCCTTGTTCTCTTTGAACAACCTAGTGGATGTACCCTCCACTAGAATTGATCCACAAGAGATGTACCCTCTCTTGTTCTCAGTCAACAATCCAAGTAGATGTGCCCTCTACTTGTACCACAAAGGATGTACCCTCCAATGTGTTAAGACAAAGTTCTCAGGCGGTTAGTCCTTTGAAACTTTGTGAAGGGGGAAACAAAAGAATTCTCAGGCGGTTAGTCCTTTGAAATCTTTTGTTTTAAGGAAAGGGAAGAATCAAAAGAATTCTCAGACTGTGTTGTTTTGAATTCTTTGACAAGGGAGAAGGGAGACACAAAAGAATTCAGGCGGTTAGTCCTTCGTTCTTTTGGAAAAGGGAGAAGAGAGACACAAAAAGAATTCAGGCGGTTAGTCCTTGACGAATTCTTTTTGGCAAAGGGAGAAGGGAATGAAAAAGATGAATAGCACAAGTTTTTGAACAAAGAACTTTTCTTGGAAGAAAAAGTTTTAAACAAAAAATTTTAGAAAGATGAAGAGAAGATGAAATAAGAAAGTTCTGAAAGAAATGAAAAAAGATATTGAAAGATAGAATGTGAAATTCTGATACTGAGGACAGATGTCGTACAAGATGTCACGACATCGCGCTTCAGAACATGCAGATTGTATATGACAGTATGAACAGATTAAACAAGTAAATAACACAAGAGAATTGTTAACCCAGTTCGGTGCAACGTCACCTACATCTGGGGGCTACCAAGCCAGGGAGGAAATCCACTAAAATAGTATTAGTTCGAAGATCTAACAGCCACTGTATACAACCTTCTCACCTAACCACTACCCATGCAACTTCTACCTAAGAGCCACTCTTAGATATGAGAGCCCCTCTCACTCCCTCTCAATCACTCACCCGTGTTTACAAATCAAAGACACATCAGAGATTGCTCTCTGAACAATAGAGATCAACTCTACACACTCAGGTCCAACACTTGATGTTAGGGTAACATCAAGGTGGCTCACAAAACACTCAAGTCACAAAACTCACAAAATAACTCTTCAATCTCTGACTTGATTAAAAAAACCGTGCAGCCTTCATGTTTATATAGCAGTGTACGTATCTGGGCTGCAACAACTTGCGCTGGATAAGCTCTATCATTCTCCTGAAAAATCTGCACTTAAAGATCTAAAAGATAAATTTTTATCTTTTAGTTTTTATCTTCAATCTCTAATCCCTGAACGAAACTATTCAAGTTTGTAATTCGATCTTTAATTATCTTTTAATTCGTTCCTAAAGATAGAGCTCCTAATCTGTTGCTGACTGCACATTAATCTGTTAAAGATATAACAGATTTATGTGTCCAGTATTTTCGAGCAGGATGTCCTGGACATTGTATCCGACATCGTGGATCCTGCAGCTTCAATTCTTCATTTGACATTTTATCTTGCCTTGTGCATTGTGCAGCCCGATCTGATTCCTTGACATAATGTTAGACATCATGTGCAGCAACTCCAGCTTTCCTTCATTGTCTAAGTGCTTATGTTTTAACAAAATTTTAGCCAATCTTTTAAAACTAAGTAAAGCTAAGCACTAACAATCTCCCCCTTTGGCAAATTTTGTCTAAAACATACTTAGACACTTCCTGAGCAGGGACGAGCAGTCATGCAAGTGGGATCAGCAACTTTCATTATCAGAGTAATCAAGCACAGCAGTATCTGTAGTGGTGACAGCAAAATTCTGCAAGTTGCAAATCTACAAGTCTTTTCCAGGATGTCAAGACATCTCACGTGACATCAGCTTTCTGCTCCCCCTGTCTCCATGCTCTTACTGCTGTGAACTGCAGCATCTTCTATCAGCTACTAGTTTCAGTAGCTTACATCAATCATCATCAGCAGCAGCAGTATAAATACTACTCCCCCTCAAAATCATAAATCATGCATATACTACTCCCCCTTTTTAGACAGAATTTGGCAAAAGTAGAATGCATGAAATTAATGTGCAAATATTACAGACCAATAACAATCAATTGTTCAAAGGGACATGCCCCAATAGCTAGTAAGAGTAAAAAAATAAAGGTCTGATGGTCATGGGGTGGCATCAGAATCATCATCATCTGATTCTGTATCCTCTGCTGCATCTTCTTCTTCCTCAGCTGCTTCTCCATCATCAACGCCATTGTCTGAGAGTCTTTTGATCAGGCGTTCCAGCTCCATTTTCTTCTCTGTGTTGGCTTTGATGGTTGCCTCCAGCACCTTGCATGTGTCCTTGAGTTCAGCAATCAAATCATCCTTGGACACAGCACCTGAAGCAGCAGCTTTCCCTGATGTCGAGACAATGTCTGGGACATGTGTCCCCTCAAACAGTTTGTAATGCAGGGATAGAGGAGATTCTCTCTTCTTCACAGAGTCAATGTTGTTTAAAATATTGGGATGTTGACTCAACATAATGCCACACAATACAGTTGGGAAGGCAATGGGTAATTTGACAGCAAAAGATTCTGAATGCTTAATAGTTTGATCAAAAATATAGTTTCCAAAATTAAATTTGGACTTGGTTCCAACAGCATACAGAAATTTACCCAAACCTGTGGCAACAGTGGAAGTATGATTGGTGGGTACCCAGTTGGCAGTGCCAATCCTATGCAGGATTGCATACTTCACACTTAGCTTCCCTGCAGAAAGCTTCCCTTTCTTTGGCCAATGCTGGACTTGCTTGGCAGTGATTTCCTTGGCAATTTGATGCTCAGAAACAGCAATATCCACCACTCCTTCAGTTGGTCTGCCCAGGTATTTGTTGATTACAGTAGGGGAGAATCTAATACATTTTCCTCTGACAAACACTTTCTGATACTCATCACTCTTTCTGTTTGTTATGTCAGAGGGAATGTTGACAATGAATTCCCTGACTAGACTTTCATAACAATCTCCCAACTTGGTGACAGTTTTCAGCAGTCCAGCAGCCTTGATGAGGTCCATGATCTCCTTGCAATCCAAGGCATCTCTTCCCAGTTCTCTTTCTAAAGCAAGTCTGCGTTGATATACAAATTTCCACCTTTCAACATTGCCAATGGAGTGGAATGAAATGTTGTCCAATGGGGCATCAGGGACATTTCCAGGCACCTTTTTCCCTGATTTCTTGGCTCTCTTGATGTCGGGAACATCTAGTTCGACATCATCATCAAAATCAGATGAGGAAATTTCTTTCCTTTTCTTGGAAGGGATTGCAACTTTGCTCCATCTGGATGTGGTAGGAGTGATTGGTGTGCTCTTCTTCTGTGCAGTAGTTTTGATTCGTCCAGACCTAGTAATGGGGGTTTTTCCCTTTCTGCTTTGTAATCTTTCTGCAATGCCAGGTGCCAACTTTTTGGCAATGGGTTCCTCATCAGATTCTACTTCTTCTAGGTCAATGAGGTCACCTGGAGCAGGGTCTGGTGCCCTTGGTGCAGGGGTCTCCTCTGTGGCTTGATCCTCTTCCTCTGTTGATTTCTCTTCACTGGATGAAGAGGGGACTTCAGCATTTGGGGTGGAAGATGTTGGGACATCTTTATCAGCATCAGGGACAGAAGCATTTTTCAAAATGCTATTCACAAGACTGCGGATCTTCTTATCCATCTCAGTGTCTTCTTCCCTAGGGCTTGTTGCAAAGCTAGGGTTTTCAGAAATCTTCACTCTCTGTTGTCTTTTAGGGACCAGTTTCTCAGGAACAGGGCCTGGACCAGGAATCATTTGTATGGGTTGGATATTGAATGCAGGTTGTTCCTGGTTTGATGGAGTTTTGGAGGATGATGGAGATGATGGTACAGAGGGTGAAACAGGGGATGAGGTTTCTTTTGGTGAGGTAGCCATGGAGAAGCAGAGCTTTGGGAGTGGTTTCGTGAATATCTGAGAAGTGTTGGGGAATGCTGTTGAAAACGAGATTGCTACGAAAATGTAAGTTTGAATGAGAAATGTAGGAGAACATGTGAAACGGAGGTTGAATTTGTTTTGGTACAGTAGTGAACGTGCTATTAATGTTGAGTGAGAAGTTTGAGCACGTTCAGATAGAAGTAACTGCTATAACTCCTCTAGCAGACAAATGCCCAGCTTGCCCCTCAGTTTTTCAAACTGATTTGCATCCAATGCCTTTGTGAAAATATCTGCTACTTGTTCCTCAGTGGCAACATGCTCCAGTGTGATAACTTTATCATCAACAAGATCTCTGATATAGTGATGCCTAATGTCAATGTGCTTGGTTCTGCTGTGTTGAACAGGATTTTTAGAAATATTAATAGCACTCATGTTGTCACAGTACAATGTCATGACATCTTGTTCGACATTGTACTCCTTCAGCATCTGCTTCATCCAAACTAGTTGTGAACAGCTGCTTCCTGCTGCAATATACTCTGCTTCTGCAGTAGATAGGGACACACAGTTCTGCTTCTTGCTGAACCATGAAATAAGATTGTTTCCCAAATAGAAACATCCACCAGAAGTGCTTTTTCTGTCATCTGCACTTCCAGCCCAATCAGCATCACAATATCCAACCAGCATTGAATCTGAACAATGACAGTACATAATCCCATAGTCACTGGTGCCATTTACATATTTCAGAATTCTCTTTACTTGATTCAAGTGACTTATCTTGGGATTGGCTTGATATCTTGCACAAACACCTACTGCAAAGGTGATGTCAGGTCTGCTTGCTGTTAAATATAGTAAGCTCCCAATCCTGCTTCTGTACAGACTTTGATCAACACTGGTGCCAGCTTCATCCTTTGACAGCTTCAAGTGAGTAGGTGCAGGTGTTCTTTTATGGCTGGCATTTTCCATCCCAAATTTCTTGACAATGTTCTTTGCATACTTGCTTTGTGAGAGGAATATGGAGTCTTCCATCTGCTTCACTTGGAGTCCCAGAAAATAAGTCAGCTCTCCAACAAGACTCATCTCAAATTCAGATTGCATCTGTTGGACAAAATGTCGAAGCATCTCATTCGACATCCCTCCAAACACAATGTCATCAACATATATCTGTGCTATCATCAAGTTTTCAGCATCTTGTTTGACAAAGAGAGTCTTGTCAATTCCTCCCTTCCTATACCCTTGCTGAGTAAGGAACTCTGTTAGCCTTTCATACCAAGCTCTTGGAGCTTGCTTCAATCCATAGAGAGCCTTCTTGAGCCTGTATACATGATCTGGATGAGTTGGATCTACAAATCCCTTTGGCTGCTCCACATAGACTTCTTCATTCAGGTATCCATTCAGAAACGCGCTCTTCACATCCATCTGGTACAGCTTGAATTTGAGGATGCAAGCTACACCAAGTAACAATCTGATGGACTCAAGTCTAGCAACAGGGGCGAAAGTTTCATCAAAGTCTACACCTTCAATCTGAGTGTAGCCTTGAGCAACAAGTCTGGCCTTGTTTCTGGTTATAACACCTTCTTCATTGGTTTTGTTCTTGAAGATCCACTTGGTGCCAATCACATTAGTTCCCTCGGGTCTAGGAACTAGCTCCCAAACTTCGTTCCTTTTGAATTGCTCCAATTCTTCTTGCATAGCATTGATCCAGAACTCATCAGTCAGTGCCTCTTTCACATTCTTTGGCTCAGTTTTGGAGACAAAGCATGACTTGGAGACAATCTCAAACTCCCTTGATCTTGTAGTGACTCCTCTGTTTGGATCTCCTATAATCAGCTCCTTGGGGTGCATCTTCTGGATTCTAATGGAAGGACTCTTGTCAGGTTGATTGATGTTTGGTTCATCTGTAGCAGAATCAGAGTTTTCTGCATTTTCTGCATTTTCTGAACTTTTAGCTGTATCTGCTACATTGTCTCCCGATGTTCTGACATCGTCTTCGACATCCTTCTTTCTTGCTGGAGTTAGATCATCAACAACCACATTGATGGATTCCATCACAGTTCTGGTTCTGGAATTGAATACTCTATATGCTCTGCTGTTTGTAGAGTATCCCAAGAATATTCCTGCATCACTCTTGGGATCCATCTTTCTCCTTTGCTCTCTATCTGCCAAAATGTAACATGGACTTCCAAAGATGTGGAAGTGCTTGACAGTTGGCTTCCTCCCTTTCCAGATTTCATACAGTGTGGTTGGAGTCCCTCTTCTAAGTGTGACTCTGTTGTGGATATAGCATGCTGTGTTCATGGCTTCAGCCCAGAGATTATAGGGAAGTTCTTTGGCATGAAGCATGACCCTAGCAGCTTCTTGCAAAGTCCTGTTTTTCCTTTCAACTATGCCATTTTGTTGTGGTGTGATGGCTGCAGAGAACTCATGAGTGATGCCTTCAGATGTGCAGAATTCAGTAAACTTGATGTTTTCAAACTCTCTGCCATGGTCACTCCTAATTCTCTTGATGACACAGTCTTTTTCTCTTTGAAGTCTTAGACTCAACTCTTTGAATACTTCAAAGGTGTCTGATTTCTCTCTGATAAAGTTGACCCAGGTAAATCTGGAGAAATCATCCACAACAACATAGGCATACCTCTTTCCTCCAAGGCTTTCAACTTGCATAGGCCCCATCAAGTCCATGTGAAGTAGTTCCAGCACCCTGGAAGTGGTTTGATGTTGAAGCTTCTGGTGGGACATCTTGACTTGCTTCCCAATCTGACATTCACCACAGATTCTGCCTTCTTCTATTTTCAGATTGGGAATGCCTCTAACAGCACCTTTGTCAATGATTTTCTTCATGCCTCTTAAGTGCAGATGTCCAAATCTTTGATGCCATATTTTGACTTCATCTTCTTTGGAGGATAGACATGTGGAGGAGTAACTGGTTTCTTGAGGTGTCCATAGGTAACAGTTGTCCTTTGATCTGCTGCCCTTCATTAGAACTTCACTCTTCTCATTTGTCACCAAGCATTCTGACTTTGTGAAGTTTACATTGAATCCTTCATCACACAACTGACTGATGCTGATCAAGTTTGCAGTCAGTCCCTTCACCAGCAGTACTTTGTTCAGACTGGGAAGTCCATCATGGACTAGCTTTCCCATTCCAGTGATCTTTCCTTTAGAGCCATCTCCAAATGTCACATAGCTAGTGGAGCAAGGTTCAATGTTCACCAGGAATTCTTTAACTCCTGTCATGTGTCTGGAACAGCCGCTATCTAGGTACCAATCTTCCTTAGCTGATGCCCTAAGTGAAGTATGAACAACAAGACTAACAATCTTGTGTTTTGGAACCCACATCATCTTCCTTCCGCTGCTGCTACTTTGAGTTCCATGATGTGGATGGCCATGTAGATGATAGCAAAAGGGCTTTATGTGACCATACTTGCCACAGTAGTGACACCTCCACTTCTTTCTTTTGCTCTTTTTCTGCTGCGTTCCATGATGTCGAGACCGATGTTGTGGCATCGTGGCTCCAGTGCTGTTTTTGGCAGGAACAAATTCTGTCATGGTTGTTCTGCCAGCAGATTTATGATTAAATCCAAGTCCTCTCTGGTTTCCAACATTCTTCCCAAGCTGTAGCACCTCATCAAGCATATTTGAGCCTTTATTCAGCATCTTTATTGATTTTGTCATGTTTTCCAGTTTAGAGTTCAGAAAACCAATTTCTCCTTTAAGCTCAGAGATCTCCTCTTCATGTGCCTCCTTCTCAGCCTCCAGTTTGCAATGATCTTCTTCAGTTGTGCTTCTTGCTGAAGAATCTTCTCACTTTTGATGCATAGTTCTCTATAGGATATAGCAAGCTCATCAAAAGTGATTTCAACATCAATATCACTTGAATCTTCATCAGATTCAAATATCCCAGTGAGTGCATTCACATCTCTGTCAGAATCACTTTCTTGTTCACTCTCTGTATCATCAGACCAACATACAGAAAGTCCTTTCCTCTGCTTCTTGAGATGGGTGGGACATTCAGCTTTGATGTGTCCATAGCCTTCACACCCATGGCATTGAATTCCTTTGCTGTGACTGGGCTTTTCATCTGACTTCTTCTGGTATTCACTACCTTTCCTGATGTCGAAAGGGATGTTCCGGACATGTGGTTTCTGCCTCCTGTCCATTCTTTTCAGCACTTTGTTGAACTGTTTTCCAAGGAGCACAACTGCGTTAGTCAGACCTTCATCAGTATCCAGGTCATACTCATCTTCTTCTCCTTCATCATTGGACACGAACGCCAGGTTCTTGCTCTTCTTTTCAGTCCTATCCGAGAGTCCTAGCTCGAAGGTTTGAAGGGAACCAATGAGTTCATCTACTCTCATGTTGCAAATGTCTTGGGCCTCCTCTATTGCAGTGACTTTCATGTCAAATCTCTTAGGCAAAGATCTGAGGATCTTTCTCACCAGCTTTTCATCTGTCATCCTTTCTCCCAAGGCAATGCAAGCATTGGCAATTTCAAGAATGTTCATGTGGAAGTCATGAATGCATTCTTCCTCCTTCATCTTCAGATTTTCGAATTTTGTAGCCAATAGTTGCAATCTGGACATCTTCACTTTGGAGGTTCCTTCATGAGTGGTTTTCAGAATCTCCCATGCATCCTTGGCAACTGTGCATGTGTTGATCAATCTGAAGATATTCTTGTCAACTCCATTGAATAGGGCATTCAAGGCTTTGGAGTTTCCAAGTGCCAATTCGTCTTCTTCTTTTGTCCAGTCTTCTTCTGGCTTCAATTCATCAGTGGGCTTTCCTTCTGTGTCCAGCATCTTGGGATGTTCCCAGCCTTTGATGACAGCTTTCCAGGTTCTGCTATCCAGTGATTTGAGGAAGGCCACCATCCTTGCTTTCCAGTATTCATAGTTGGTTCCATCCAGAATTGGTGGTCTGTTCACTGGTCCTCCTTCTTTCTCCATGTTCATCAGAATTTATCTCCCTAGATCTCACTCAGTGATTTAGAGTGCCTGCTCTGATACCAATTGAAATTCTGATACTGAGGACAGATGTCGTACAGGATGTCACGACATCGCGCTTCAGAACATGCAGATTGTATATGACAGTATGAACAGATTAAACAAGTAAATAACACAAGAGAATTGTTAACCCAGTTCGGTGCAACGTCACCTACATCTGGGGGCTACCAAGCCAGGGAGGAAATCCACTAAAATAGTATTAGTTCGAAGATCTAACAGCCACTGTATACAACCTTCTCACCTAACCACTACCCATGCAACTTCTACCTAAGAGCCACTCTTAGATATGAGAGCCCCTCTCACTCCCTCTCAATCACTCACCCGTGTTTACAAATCAAAGACACATCAGAGATTGCTCTCTGAACAATAGAGATCAACTCTACACACTCAGGTCCAACACTTGATGTTAGGGTAACATCAAGGTGGCTCACAAAACACTCAAGTCACAAAACTCACAAAATAACTCTTCAATCTCTGACTTGATTAAAAAAACCGTGCAGCCTTCATGTTTATATAGCAGTGTACGTATCTGGGCTGCAACAACTTGCGCTGGATAAGATCTATCATTCTCCTGAAAATCTGCACTTAAAGATCTAAAAGATAAAGTTTTATCTTTTAGTTTTTATCTTCAATCTCTAATCCCTGAACGAAACTATTCAAGTTTGTAATTCGATCTTTAATTATCTTTTAATTCGTTCCTAAAGATAAAGCGCCTAATCTGTTGCTAACTGCACATTAATCTGTTAAAGATATAACAGATTTATGTGTCCAGTATTTTCGGGCAGGATGTCCTGAACATTGTATCCGACATCGTGGATCCTGCAGCTTCAAATCTTCATTTGACATTTTATCTTGCCTTGTGCATTGTGCAGCCCAATCTGATTCCTTGACATGATGTTAGACATCATGTGCAGCAACTCCAGCTTTCCTTCATTGTCTAAGTGCTTATGTTTTAACAAAATTTTAGCCAATCTTTTAAAACTCAGTAAAGCTAAGCACTAACAGATTGGATGTTGAGTCATTATCGTTCAATGACTCATACTTCAGCTATCATCGAGAGCCTTTCTCCTCGTGTTTTTTGCTTGTATCTCATAGAGATAAATAAACCTATAGCATAAGCATGAAAGGTTAACACATAAAATTTATACTTTGTTAACATCAAAATCTCAAGGACTTAACTATTTGGTACAATCAAATGTGACTTGGACGCAGCCAGACTTAACATTCATCACTTGAAGATTCTAGAAACTTTGCGGTCTTAATTTCAATTCCAATGTAATTGAGTGACATAATCAGTGCATGGATATGCTGCCCATGGAAAATTATTTTTAGTTCGGGGAACATAAGAGCCATATTATTAATTTTACATGCATAAACAATTTCATATAATGCCAAGTCCCTTCAAACAATTAAGAACATAATAAAATGTTAGAAATCTAAATCAGCATACAGAATGGCTTATCACTTTAACTCTAAGTCTCTAGCAAATTAAGTTTTCAATAGAATGCTAAGAGTGCATTATAAGGAAAAAGCATCCAAGAAAAAGTGAGATGATAGGTTAGATAAAAATGCTTTATGCTTCATATCCCAAATATCTAGTTTATAATTAGAAGCAAACTTATATAACATCTAGATAAACAAGAAAAAAAATATAAAACTAAGGATTTTCAACAAATTATATTATAATATAATAGCATCTTCCTACAAACTCAGCTAACTAAAACAACAAATGGCTTCTTCAATCCACAAAATAAAGATCTAATCTAACATATAATGGGCTTGCCAAAATAAAAACACTATTACAACAATTTCAAATCAAGGCTACCATGAAGCCCATATGCAGATTATTCCAGGCCAGACATTAAAGCAATTATTGGAAGAAAAAATGCAACACCACAACAGGTAATTTCACACATATTCTTTATCATTTAAGTGAATGTCACTGCATTACTACTAGATCATTATCATTGCAATTCACAGATGTGATATGAAACCACTTCACCAAGTCTTCATCATTCCAAAAAAAAAAACCCCTGGTTCTCTTAACTGTATTAAGGTTCTGAGTTCTTATACGTTTCTCTTTTTAACTATTTAGGCAAAACAATAGCAGCACAAAAGCCACATCAAAACTAGCCCAAAGAGAAAAAAGCAAAACGAGGGGTCTAGTAGGAGTAAATGATGCTCAAGCAACAAAAAACTCCTACAAAATTCTCATTTTTTGTAGCCAAAATTGTAGTTGCTCATGTCAGCTAATTAGTTGGATTCAAAACCTTCAAATGCAACGGTCTTAAAACCATAACTAATGTTTCCACAAGATATCTGGAAGCCATTGTGAGATGAGCTGCCTCTTTTGCTAATGCCTCCAATCGTACCAACTCCAACCTCTTTGACATTATCAATGGCATTCATGATCTGTGTTATGTTCAAGGATTTCCTAATGGTTCAATGATGCACAAAGTTAACTTGCTAAGGTCTTCAGCTCTAAAAGATATTATGAATTTTATCAACCTTTCTAATAAAGTTCCATTTGCTAAGCCAATTCCATTCATAAATTCTTCTCAAGTTGATGTGTTTCTTTAAGTAAGAGAAAACTAACATACCAAGATTGCTCCTACATTTTCCTAAGGAAAACTTTGATCAGGTTTTGATAAAGGAGATGAAATATGGTGAGAAACTGTGAGAACATTCACTTGCTAGGGAGGAAATAGAAAGAAAGACACAAGGATCATAACCACAATTTTATTTTATTTTTTGTAATTTTCCATATTTAGCCATCATGATTAAAAAAGAGTTGCCATCTGAAATCTATGTAATGGGTATCATCTGTTGCTCTAAATGCCATAGTTATTCTTTTCCTTCTATTGATATATGATACAAATTTTTAAATGATACACACAATAGGTCAACTAAAATTAATGGTAACATAGGTCATGGGAAGCAAAATTTTGAAAGATTAACTAGTTTTATTATGATTACCTAAAGATGTTTCCCAACCTGTACTTCAACTTTTGTACCAAAAGATATATTACTGGCAAGTGACCTTATCATTTAAAAATTCATATATATAGCAATATGTTAAAAGCAATAAAACTGCCAAACTCATCGCAACTTGCCAAGTAATTAAATATTTATTAGAACAATGAAAATCTGACATTGAACTGCTCAAGATTCAAATAGATAAAAGTTTCTAGCCATTTCGTTCCATAGATCTATGGTGTTGATCAAGTGATGCTACAACATGCCTCCTTGAGCTACTAGCTAATGATGTTGGCTGCAATAAGGCACAGGGTGATTTTCAATACTTCAATTAAAAAAACATTACCTTATGAAGAGCAATGAGACCTTTGCAGAGACGCAATGAACCAAAAAATGGTGAACCCTAGTAATGAACAAAATTCAATTTGCTACATCAAGGATAATTGATTCAAAGGGTGACTTCCTAACCTTGTGTCTTTTGAAGGAAAAATTAGAGAGGAAGAGTGGTCAAAGAGAGGAAGGGAGGACGCAGGTCCAAGTGAGCGAGACTTTGCGGGTAGGTTTGCACTGCGGACTTTGCACCGAGAGGATGAGACATAAGGCAAAGGGTTTGTGCCACAACAACATTGACAATTGTGACGCTATTGGGGGTGGTCGTGAAGCAGCTTCTACGAGAGCAAGAGAGACGATGAGAGCAAGAACATTTGGGTCGAAGAACTCAAGCAAGTATGAATAAGAAGTTTAACATTTTAATTGGGTACAACATTGATTTTACTAAAACCTTTGTAAACACTCAACTATCCACATCGGTTTTCACTTAAAATTGGTGTTAATGAAAAATTTTAACATTCATTTTCTTAAAATCGATGTTAATCAAGTCTAATTATTTAGACAATTACCACTACATATTTGTCTAAACTGATATTAATTAAGTGATGTTAATTGTATATTTTGAAGCAGTGTTTTACTCATTGTTGCCCCCATACCAACATCAGCAGCTTCATTCAAAGATTCAACTGTCACACAAATAGGTTTAGTCAACTTCTTACCCACACCATTATCAATAGCTAAAGGTTTTCTCCAAAACTTATCAGTATTTCTACTAGCATACAAATGAATATACCAGATGCAATCCTACCCCCCAAGGGCATTGGATAGAAGACTCCAAGAAGATTAGGCCAGAGATGCAAGAGAAGACCCTAGCATTCTCATGAGCCTTAGGGTAGATTTTGAGCCTATGGGCTAAGTATGAGCCCACTTATCTTTGTACATATTAGATTAATGTTTCATTATTTTTGGGCCTTGTATTTAGGGCCCCATAAGGTAGGTAGGGTACCCTAGTGTCATATCCTAATTTCGTCTGGGGACCATTGTTTAGTGGCATGCAACCTTCGTTTGATCGCCTCAAGGTACTTAACACCCATCGTTAGGTAATTTGTAAAGTTTCACGACATTCCGGAAGGAAAAAGAGCATTGT
>NC_038253.2:30427014-30458771 GCF_000004515.6 Glycine max | reverse complement strand
GAGCATGGTGAATTCTATCGGCCAAACTTTTGACTCGGATGTCTAATCCACGCTAATAACATATCCAGACGCTCGAATTTGAACAAGAAAGCTCTCGACAAATTGAAACTGCCATAACTTTTGACACGTTTGTATGATTGAGGCCCATGATATATCGAGACGCTCTAAATTGAACAACGAAAGCTCTCGGGAAATTCAGATGGTGATCACTTTTCACTCGGATGTCTGATTTAGGGGAATAATATATCGAGATGGTTGAAATTAAAAAGGAAGCGCATGGAAAATTCAAACGACCATAACTTTTGACTCGGATGTATGATTAAGGCCCATCATATTTTGAGACACTCCAATTTGAACTACAAAGCTCTCGGCAAATTGAAATGGCCATAAATTTTGACTCGGATCTCCGATTTAGGCCCAAAATATATCGAGAGGCTCAAAATTAAACATGGAAGCGCAAGGCAAATTCAAACGGCCATAAAATATGACTCAAGTGTATGATTGAGGCCCATGATATATCGAGATGCTCGAAATTGAACAAGAAAGTTGTCAACAAATTGAAATGGCCATAACTTTTGACACGGGTGTATGATTCAGAAGCATAATATATCGAGTCGCTCGAAATTAAACATGGAAGCGCAAGGCAAATTCAAACGGCCATAACTTTTGACATGGATGTCCAATTCATGCCAATAACATATCCACACGCTCGAATTTGAACATGAAAGCTCTCAGCAAATTTGAACGGCCATAACTTTTGACTCGGGTGTATGATTTAGGCTCATGATATATCAAGATGCTCGAAATTGAACAACAGAAGGTCTCGAGAAATTCAAACGGTCGTAACTTTTCACTTTGATGTCTGATTCATGCCAATAATATATCGAGACACTCAAAATTGAACATGAAAGCTCTGGAAAACTCAAACGACCGTATCTTTTGATATTTTGAGATGCTCGAAATAGAGCAATGGAAGGTCTCGAGAAATGAAATGGTCATAACTTTTTACTCGGATATCCAATTCAGTGCATAATATATCAAGATGCTCGAAATTACACATGGAAGCAGAAGGCAAAATAAAATGGCCATAACATTTCACTCATATGTCCGATTCAGGCCAATAATATATCGATAAGCTCAAATTTGAACATGAAAGCTCTCAGCAAATTGCAACGGTCATAACTTTTGACTCAGGTGTTTTATTTAAGCTCATGATATCTCGAGACGCTCGAAATTGAACAACGGAAGGTCTCGAGAAATTCAAAAGGTCATAACTTTTCACTCGGATATCTGATTCTGGTGCATAATATATCGAGACGCTTGAAATTAATCTTGGAAGCGCAGGGCAAATTCAAACCGCCATAACTTTTGACTCGGATGTCCAATTCACAACAATAATATATCGAGTCGGTCGAATTTGAACAAGAAAGATCTTGGCAAATTGCAACGGCCATAACTTTTTAAAAGGTGCATGATTGAGGACCATGATATATTGAGATGTTCAGAATTGAGCAATGAAGGGTTTCGAGAAATTCAAATGGTCATTACTTTTCACTCGAATATCCGATTCAAGCGCATAATATATCGAGATGCTCGAAATTAAACATGGAAGCGCAAGGCAAAATAAAACGGCCATAACATTTTCACTCGGATGTTTGATTCAAGCCAATAATATATCGAGACGCTCGAATTTGAACATGAAAGCTTTCGTTAAATTCAAATGGCCATAACTTTTGACTCGGATGTCTGATTCAGGCGCATAATATATCGAGACGCTTGAAATTAAACTTGGAAGCGCAGGGCAAATTCAAACCACCATAACTTTTGACTTGGATGTCCAATTCACAACAATAATATATCGAGTCGGTCGAATTTGAACAAGAAAGATCTTGGCAAATTGCAACAGCCATAACTTTTTAAAAGGTGCATGATTGAGGACCATGATATATTGAGATGTTCAGAATTGAGCAACGAAGGGTCTCGAGAAATTCAAATGGTCATTACTTTTCACTCGAATATCCGATTCAAGCGCATAATATATCGAGATGCTCGAAATTAAACATGGAAGCGCAAGGCAAAATAAAACGGCCATAACATTTCACTCGGATGTCTGATTCTAGCCAATAATATATCGAGACGCTCAAATTTGAACATAAAAGCTCTCGTTAAATTCAAACGGCCATAACTTTTGACTCGGGTGTTTTATTTAGGCTCATGATATCTCGAGATGCTCGAAATTGAATAATGGAAGGTCTCGAGAAATTCAAATGGTCATAACTTTCACTCGGATGTTCGATTCAGGCGTATAATATATCGAGACGCTTAAAATTAAACTTGGAAGCACAGGGAAAATTCAAATCGCCATAACTTTTAGCTCGGATGTCCAATACAAAACAATAATATATCGAGTCAGTCGAATTTGAACAAGAATGCTCTCAACAAATTGAAATGGCCATAACTTTTGACACGGGTGTATGATTGAGGCCCATTATATATCGAGAAGCTCGAAATTGAACAATTGTACATCTCGGGAAATTCAAACGGTCATAATTTTTCACTCGGATGTCCGATTCAGGCGCATAATGTATCGAGATGCTCGAAATTAAATAGGAAGCACAAGGCAAATTCATACAGCCATAACTTTTGACTCGGATGTTCGATTCAGGCCAATATTGTATCAAGATGCTCAAGTTTGAACGAGAAAGCTCTTGGAAAATTCACACTGCCTTAACTTTTGACTTGGTTGTATGTTTGAGGCCATTGATATATTGAAACGCACGAAATTGAACAACGGAAGCTCTCGAGAAATTCAAATGCTCATAACTTTTCACTCGAATGTCCGATTCAGGTCCATAATATATCAAGACGCTCGAAATTAAACATAGAAGCGCAAGATAAATTCAAACAGCCTTGACTTGTGACTCGTGTGTATGATTGTCATACTGTAATTTCATCCGAGGACGAATTTTTGTGAACATGAGGATTTTTGCCAGCCAAGTTGAGCTGCTTAACACCAATTGCTGCGCAATCCATAGGGTTTTGTGACGTTTCGGAAGGAAATGAGCAAAATACTCAAAATAGGGGAAAATGGTCAATTTGGAGGCATTCCTCAGCCCCTGGGCCCACCTGGGCCCATTAGAAAGCTTCAAGAGGAAGCAACCAACTCGCCTGGGCGAGCAAGTTGCTTCTAGAGGAAGCAACCAGCTCGCCTTGGCGAGTTGTGTTGCAACCTTCTCCCCCCATTTTCCTATAAATAGGTGTGGGGGGGCTGAAGGGAAGGGGTTAGCATCCCTAGTAAGCATATTTCATTGAAATTGGTGAGAAGAAGGAGAGAAAAGAAGAAAAATCAAGATCGAGGCGCTTCCTTAATGTTTTTGTGAACGTTCTTCGCCATTCTTCGTCTGTTCTTCGTCGTTCATTGTTCTTCGACCGGTTAGTTTTCAATTTCGAAGCTTTGAATTCATTCTATGCACCCTTAGGAGTCCATTCTTACTTTGTTTGGCTTTATTTTCATTCTTCTATCATTGGTGATCTTTTTCTTTGTTTTAAGCGAGTTTCGATCGATCGTTTAAGCCGTAATCTCACTTAATCAATGTTTAAATGAATTTCAACTGATTGTTTATGTTGTAATCTCGTTTAATCACCTTAAAAATGAAATTCAACCGATCGTTTATGTTGTAACATCAATTAATCATAAAAAAGGTAAGTTTCAACTGGTCATTTACTTTGAAAGTTCTCTTTTAATGAGTTGAGAAATAACCAAGTGAAACCAAAGCTAAAATCAACTCACAAATCAAGCTTTTGTTTACACAAAAAATCATTTGAGTCCGTTCAAATGTCCAATGCCTTAACGGTCCCTTTTTCACTTTTATCTGTTAAAACGAACCGTTTAAAAGTCTAAAATCAACACTTCGCATAACTTTCTTGCTTTTCAAAGAACTATGTAGGTATGAGTTCCTCATCGCAATTGAGGATACGTAGGAGCAAAAGCTCCGCTTTTGTCGACCCCAGAAAGATAAAAAAAACGTAAAAGAGGGAAAATAAAATAAAGTTGAAGTCATGATTTTGCACATTTGATTAAAGGTTGTTGTCCCTTGTGACGGATGCGTGGGGTGCTAATACCTTCCCCATGCGTAAAAATAACTCCCGAACCTTTTATTCTTAAAATTCGTAGACCGCTTTTGGTTTTTCTGACGTTTTCCTCAAATAAACATTGGTTGCGACTCCACACATTTTCCTTCCTTGGAAGATGCTCCCATGAGCCTCGCATCGACCTCTCGCCGAAGGGTAGGTTGCGACAGTTGACGACTCCACTGTGGACTATTTTTAGAGAGTTAGGCCATTTTTAATCTGTGTGCATTCCTTACCATGATTTTCTCTTTTGTTTGTTTCCCTTTATTTTTCTTATGTTCTTATGTGCATATAACTCCTTTGATGTATTTTGCATATTGTGTAGTTGTTATTTTAATATATGCATCAATAAATATATATTCATTTTGATGCACTCAAAACCTACACTTTTTTGCACACACGGTGATTTGTTAAGGGCCCTATACCCGGGTCCATGGTAACATAGGAGGTGGAGGTGAATCTGTGGTCATGCTGAGTCTTCGACTTGCTTGACGACAGTGAAACCTCATCTAGAGTTTTTCTCTTTGATGATACGTTGTCGCTGGTAGTCCCTACCGCCACAATGTTGATATCAAAAGGGCATGATATCTCTAGAAACCTTTGAAAGCTAGATGCAACCACCTTGGGAATTATCACTAAATACCTTTTAGTTCCCCCACTTAGGTTCCTGAAATAGGGGCACGAAGCAAACATGCTGCGTGTTTGTTTCCTTGATATTGCCATGCATATATTGTAGTGTCATGCCTATGTGTGTCTCTGTTGTGTTATTATTTGATTATGTTACCATACTTGTACGTCTAGTATGTTTCTCTTTTGCGCTATCAACCTCGTGCTCTCACACATATGCCTGTATTGCGTTACTCATGCATTACTTTGGTCTCGCCATTTTGTCATAGGAAGTCAAAAGGTTCGCATCACCTTCTTAAATACATACATAGGGCACCGTGGTGATGACCACAAATGAACCATGACGCCCAAATGTTGTGAGTAAGAAGAGATGATCTTTCGGGCTCGTGTGTCTGTAAATGCATTTGTGTCATGCATAGCATAAGCATTACTTCATGCATTCATCATATTTCCTCCATGATAGGATGTCGGAGTATTGATTCAAACAGAACTTTTCATTCTAGCAAAACATGGGATCGGATCAAGCACCTTTGCTTAAGAAACAGTTTAATCAAGTCAAAATAAAAAGCCCAGAGGTTGCCAGTTTGCAAGAATTGGGGCAATTGATGGATCAACTCCAACGTCAAGCCTTCCGCAAGACCTATAGGAAGATTTGGGATCTATCTATGATAGAGGTCTCTATTGAAGCCATTGGAGCCCTCACCCAGCATTACGATCAGCCACTGAGATGCTTCACGTTTGGGGATTTTCAGCTAGTACCGACCGTGGAAGAATTTGAAGAGATCTTGGGATGTCCGCTAGAAGGAAGAAAGTCATACCTTTTTCTGGATTCTATCCCTCCATGGAGAGAATAGCCAAGGTAGTCAAAATCTCAGCGCAAGAATTGGACCGAGTAAAGCAAAATAGGAATGGGGTAATTGGAATACCAAGGAAGCACTTGGAGAAGAAAGTGAAGGCTTTGGCCAATCAAGGTGAATGAGCTTCGTTCATTGATGTCTTGGCACTATTGGCATTTGGAGTCATCCTTTTTTAAAATGTGGATGGGCTAGTGGACCTAGTGGCGATTGACGCCTTCCTTGCTTATCACCATAGCAAGGAAAGTTTGGTCGTTGCTGTTTTGGCCGATGTCTATGACACATTTGACCAAAGATGCAAAAAGAGCGGTGCAAGAATCGTCTATTGTACACCGGCTCTCTATGTGTGGCTAGTCTTGCACCTCTTTCACCACGAAAGTAGACTCGCCTGTCCCCTGCAAGGTCATGCTTGTGCATCGAGAAAGGGAAGGCACATTGGGAGCAACTCTTGGCTAGTGTGGTAGGGGCATCCATTAATTGGTTCCCCCGATGGAAGGAAGGGGAAGTCGGGGTTTTGTTATCATGTGAAGGATTCTCAAACATTCCCTTAATGGGAATGAGGGGTTGTATCAATTATAATCCCATCCTTGCCATAAGACAACTTGGTTACCCCATGAGAGGAGCACTGTCAGAGGAAAGCGTCACGCCTTTCATTGCACGGGGTTTCAGTGACCCCAATGCGAGGATACTTCTAGGAGTCTGCAAGGTGTGGGGCACAGTGCAAAGTTAGGGGATGTAGCAATGGGATCATCGGTGGCTATCATAAGTGGCTGAGGGCTTGGACACAAGATTTGGATTGACTCCCAAAGCTAAAGGGTTTAAGCGAGGAAGAGGCTGAAACCCCTGAGGAGAGCGAGGAGGTGCAAGCCCTAAAGGTGAAACTTGAAAGGGCCCAAACCATCAAGGAGAAGTTTAAAACAACGACCATCAAGGTCCGGAAGGAGGGCGATGAATTGAGGGACATCAATGTGGCCACTGCCAAAGCATTGGAACGGGAAACAAAGAGGACCCAAAAGAAAGAATACGGCCAAAACAAATTCCGAGGGGCTTTGTGGGGTAGCAACAACAAGCTTAAGCTTCGAAGAGCCGAGAGAGGACCAGTCAAGAGTCGAAGACATGATATTGGGAGACAAGTTGAAGGCTTGCCAAAGGTCCAAAAGGAGTTTGTCCGAGCAATTGGGCAAGACCAAAGAAAACATGTGGGCCATCATTGACCAATACAAAGAAAAGCTAAGCCTAGTAGAAGCCCATGAACAAAGGCTAGAGGATGAGTATGCAAAGGTATCCGTCCTGCAAGCGAAAAGGGAAGCGAGAGAGAGAGAGAGTAATCGATTCATTACACAGAGAAGCAATGATGTGGATGGATAGGTTTGCATTCACCTTGAATGGAAGTCAAGAGCTTCCGAGATTGCTAGCCAAAGCCAAGGTGATGGTGGATGTATACTCGGCCTCGAGGAAGTTCACGGGCTCCTCGATTATTGTCAGCATATGATCAATCTGATGGCCCACATAGTTAGGAATCGCTAAGGCGTTTGTAATTTTGCTTTAATTTTGATTATATGAACAATTTTGTTCCTTAATAAAAATGAGTTTGGTTCAATCCTATGTTTTTTGCTCAAAACTTTGTGTGAATCCAATGCTTCGATGACTTATCTTTGGCATGCATTCATGTTTAGTTCTTTGTCACATTACTCATTGCATTCTTGTTCTTTTAGGAGAAAACACCATAACTAAACACGCTCTAAGGCACCCCTATCGAACCTATTCTAAGACTAGAGTCATGGGTGACGTAGAAGAGGTGCAAGAACAGATGAAGGCCGATATGGTGACCTTGAAAGATCAAATGGCTTCCATGATGGAAGCTGTAACGACCCGCCTCGTCACTACGGTATCCACACTCTAAAATTCGATAATTTCAATTTTTATAAAAAGAACTCCCTTAATTTTTGCTTATGAAAATAGAAGTGATTTTGTCATAACATAAATTCATCCAACAACACGCCATTACATAAGTGAATATGCATAATTAAATAGAAACAACAATTCGGTACATGTCACACACATAACGAAAATTAAATCTGTTCATAGATATAATTAAAATCCCAGTTTTACATCTTTAACTCAACAAAATAAAACTTAAAAACCAACTACGGAGGAGTTGATTACAAAATACAACTCTCTCCAAAAATAACGCCAGCGTCATCATGTCGGCTCGGCGGCTCCTCACCAGAATCTTGCTCCCTGCACCCTGCCACTGTCATTCTGCTCCCATGGACAACGTTCCTGATCATCACAGGTATCAACCACATGATACAAAATTGCAAGGGTGAGTTCATTAGAAAAAGAACCAATACCAATTTCAAATAACCACAATTAGCAAGGAACATAGGCAAACATGATGAGCATACACAACAATCATTATTCAACACTCATATCCCACAAATATTCATCATCCACATCCAACAAGTACTCATCATCCATCCATGGACCCAATCAAGACTGCACAGAATGATGCATGCACCTGACTCAACACTCAGATGCAATGTGGTACGTACCAACAACAACCAAATCTCAGGAAATAGCCTAAGCGTGTCCACACGACACTCTCACTTAGGGAATTGTGCTGAGTTTGTCGAGATCACCCGGGTGTGCACGTAACAGCCCCCCTCCCATAGGTGATCAGCCTGGGAGCCCAAAGGTGTTCCTTACCAGGTGACATGCCCCCTAGTACAAAGTACACTTGGCCATAGTTACTTTATTTCCTGTGTCGTATGAGCTATGATCACGACCAAAAGTAAGTGCCAAAGACCATGGACCAATTAAAGCGCCTAAGCATCCCCTTAGAAATGTTTAGATTCTCTAACCATGCTAGTTACCCACGTCTAGGCCATCCGACAAGGTCAGTGCACTCTACCCCTCATGACATACACTCCATACGACGTATGATCGTGGCCAAAAGCTAGTGCCAAAGACCCTGGAAGGTCAGTGCACAATGCCCCCCACGATCATACACAACATCCAACCTATGAACGTGGCCAAATGCTAGTGCCAAAGACCCTGGAAGGTCAGTGCACAGTGCGCCCCATGATCATACGCAACATCCAAAGTATGAACATGGCCAAAAGCTAGTGCCAAAGACCCTGGAAGGTCAGTGCACAGTGCCCCCCACGAACATACACAACATGCACATGCCAATGCATTTCCAACATCAATCAACATTCCATTTCCATGTCATTCTCAACATAAATATCATCTCGTCTCAATGATGTTATCAACAACAACAACAACCTCATTTTATATTCACATATTCATCAATAATAGCAATTCATGTTGACATGGTCTTTATTAACAACGTCATCTCAAATCAATATCATCCTAATCATCATTATCATCACATATCAATTAAAATCCTTAATAGCAACATCAGCAACAAATCGCATTTTGCACACACACACAATATATATATATATATATATATCGCATCCCATTCGTCAAAACATAATTTCTCCTGAAAAACCAGCATGCATATCAATAACAATTTTATTGCATCCCATTAGTTAAAAACATAATTTTCTTGAAAGAAAAATCAGCATGCAATAGGGACAGGCATATATCCTCATAGCTAGGTTCCCTAACCCTAACTATGGTGTTAAAATGGTAAATTTTATAATAAACTCCTCTCACCTATCGTGAGCTACCCCATGGGTTCCTCATCGTGTCACTTGAAGATTCCTTTTCGTCCTTGCTCGTCAATTCCATGCAAGCCTCTACCATGCCAAAACGAAGGAGACTTAATATGGATTTTAGAAAACAAAGCTAACACCAATGCTCTGGGTCAAACACCCACGTTACTTCATGAAAGAACTGAGAGCATTTCGGGTTTTACAAAGGAACATCATTTGGAAATTTCGACCATGTCAATGTGACCGGGGTTCAGTGTAGGTTACGAAAATAATATGCATTTCATGAAAAGATAATGTTTACAAAGTCTCTTTCTCTAGGGTTTTTCAAAGGAAACGTAAAACATGCAATGACAGTTCCAAAGTCAGAAAAGATACAAAGACAAGCTGAAACTAACAAGAAACAAGCGTAGAACCATGGTTACCTCGAAGGAAAACGAAAGGTCAGACTAGGGTTTCGTTCTCTACCGAAACCGCGAGCCAAGTTGGAAGATTCCGCTTCATTCGAAGGGTTCCTCTTAGTGTGGGGTTACTATGGAGAACAATGGCGGTTTGTGGTGGCTAATGGTGGCTGTGGGTGATGGAGAAAGTGCTTGGGACGTTAGAAATGGCTTTGGAAGAAAGAAAGAAGAAGAAATGGTGTTTTTCCTAAGCTACACGAAAGCAAAGGCTGAAAACGCTTAAGTGAGAAATGGTCTCGGACATGGACACATCGCGCACACTCCAGACATGTTCTTGTAGATCCCAACGGTCAGATCGTGGAAAAGTTTCTTGTGAAGCTGCATACCAAATTTCGAGAAGCTCCAACGGTTAACGAAGGCTGCACAATGTTTTTACCAAGGCAGCTCATGTAGCATCCTCAAGAAGCTTCATTAAAAGGCTTCCTCAAGAAGCTTCCTCATGGCTTCTTTGAGAAGCTTTCTCAGGAGACTTCTTTGAGAAGCTTTCTCAAGAGACTTATTTGAGAAGCTAGATCCTTATCTATCCACACCCCTCTATTAACTAAATTAACCTCTGATGTGCCATTGTTTTCTCCTATTTCTTAACCCTTTTTGCACCATTTTAAGTACTGATTAATTTTAATTGTCAAATTAATTAGGCCGTTTTATTATTTGGGCCCATTCAGCTAATTTGATGTTTTTCATCTAATTTCAGGAATTAATGAAGCATTGGGCTTGAATCCAGAATTGGGCTTGGACTTGAAGAGGGCTGACTATTTTATTCTACAAAATTAGATCTTATCTTATCTTTATTTATCTAGATATTATTTAGATTTTATCTCATCTAGATATTATTTAATCTAGATCTTATCTTATCTTATCTAGATTTGAATTTAATTTATGTATGGGCTTAGATTTAAAACAGATTTGTAAGCTTTTGGGGCTGGAAAACAATATAATAGCACCAAGGTTCTAGTTTAGCGCCTCTCTCTTCTCTATTCTCTTCTCTCTCCCCTATTTTTGTTTTCTAGTTTTAGGCTTTTTCTTTGAGACATTTTTTCGTTTTGCAATTCCAGTAGCAATAAAATTTCGTTCTTAAATTTATAAGTTCGTTATCTATTGATTAATGGAAGGCTAAGTCCCCAGCGTTGCTTTCTCTTGAGGATCAAGCGCAGTTCTCTTTGAGGTTCTATTATTACTGTTAAATTCTGTTCAATTTTTCCTCTTCACTAATTACTCTAAATTTGTTGCTATTAATTCATGCATGCTTAGTGCTTGATTGATTGTCTCTGCACTTAATTTACGTTCATGCTTAATGATCGTTTATGAGTAATTGGTGTATGTGTTGCTTAATCGCATAATGAATGCCTTATGTTAAATTTCGCTTAGTAATTTAATTTAGGGTTGGATTAAGTGGTTAAACTGATAAAGGATAAATTCTCGCAACCTAGGATAAGAGACTTGCTTGTGAATCAAGGGGAAGCAACGTATTTTAATTCTGATATTTTTCTAATTCAATTTTACTCGCTATTTAATTTACAAAAGCAAACACCCCCCCCCCCCCCCAATTTGTTACTATTTCCTACTATCTACTATGAACATTTGGTTTATCATTGCTCGTTGGGAAAATGATCTAGGATCACTTCCTAGTTACTACATTTTAATGTTTATTTGATTCGAGTACGACCTCGATCAAATTTGGCGCCGTTGCCTGGAAGCAGTGTCCAAAGGTTCATAATAGCTAGTGTCGTGTTAGTGTTTAATTCTTTCGTGTTTTATGTTTAATTGTTAGTGTTGTGGTAGTGTTGTGTTGGTGTTGTTTAGTGTCTTGATATTTTGTTTAGTGTGTGTTCTGTTTTAGTTTTTCTGTTAAGCGCTTCTCCTGTTTCAGTTTTGGGTGTTTTTCTATGAATAGTGTTTTGCGACGGATTTAGCGACCACTTTTGCTTGCGGCAAAACAGAGTAGTAGTGGAAATCAGATAGCGACGGATTTTAGCGACCACCCTTGCTGAATTAATTAGGATTTTTTGTTTTGGTAGCTAGAGTTGTTATTTTTGGCTGAATTTTTTTGTGGTCACTTCTTTTGATCCATATTTTGTGGGAAAAATAGCTGGAGCCCTTAGTTTGGTCAGATTTGAAAGTTCCAAAAAGTAGCAAATTTGATTTTTGTCAAAACTTCAAATGGCCATAACTTTTGCTCCGGGTATCAGAATGACTATTATTATATATGTAATTGGGGTAGAAAAAAATTCCCATGCCATGGCAACCTGCCATAGACCAGCTGAGGTCTCCTTCTTCCAAAAATTGCGATTCTGTCAAAAGTTTTTTATTTTCCAAGTATTATTCTCTTATTTTTCTTAACTTATCATTTTTAGCTTATATAGTTAGACTTTGAATTTTCGTTTGAAATTTTTTGTGCGATCTTCTCATCATTTTATAAGGTTTCTCACAAAATTTCAAGTCATTTGAATATCATTTAATGGTAGCTGTAGTTCAAACCTACACTGTTACTTGCATAAGAAGGCAACTAATTGTGCATGCTGAATTTAGTGTATGACTAGAGGAAATCCATCTGACTTACAACCCTTTGATCCTGAGATAGATAGGACATTTCATAGATTAGTTAGACATCATTTAGTACCTTTTGAGCATCCTGAGCATTTTGTTATTGGTGATTTTGAGCATTATAGTTTTAAACATTCTGATTTTGTACATTTTGAGAATATGGCACAACCTCCACCCCGTGAGAGGACTCAAAAGGAAATGGCCGCACCTGATTTCACCTACGAAAGCTTGTGCATCCAGTACCCTGATGAGGATGTTCCATATGTTCTCAAGACTGGACTAATACATTTGCTGCCCAAGTTTCATGGTCTTGCAGGTGAAGATCCTTATAAGCATCTTAAGGAGTTCCATATTGTTTGTTTCACCATGAAGCCCCCTGATGTCCAGGAAGATCATATCTTTCTAAAGTATTTTCCTCATTCACAAGAGGGAGTGGCAAAAGATTGGTTGTACTACCTTGCTCCCAGATCCATCTCCAGCTGGGATGACCTTAAGAGAGTGTTCTTGGAGAAATTCCTCCCTGCATCTAGGACCACTGCCATGAGAAAAGACATTTCAGGCATCAGGCAACTTAGTGGAGAAAGCTTGTATGAGTACTGGGAAAGATTCAAGAAATTGTGTGCAAGCTGTCCTCACCACCAGATTTCTAAGCAACTCCTTCTTCAATATTTATGTGTGGGACTTAGCAACATGGAGAGGAGTATGATTGATGCTGCCAGTGGTGGAGCCCTTGGAGACATGACCCCTGCTGAAGCCAGAAATTTAATTGAGAAGATGGCTTCCAACTCCTAGCAATTTAGTGCCAGAAGTGATGCTATTGTCATTAGAGGAGTGCATGAAGTAGCCACAAATTCATCCTCATCGGGCGAAACTAAGAAGCTCGAAGGTAAACTAGATGCCTTGGTTAACCTGGTAACCCAACTGACCATGAATAAAAAATCTGCACCTGCCACCAGACTCTGTGGTTTATGCTCCTCTGCCGACCACCACACAGACCTTTGCCCTTCTGTGCAACAATCTGAAGCAATTGAACAGCCTGAAACTTATGCTGCAAACATCTACAATAGACCTCCTCAACCTTAGCAGCAAAATCAGCCACAATAGAACAATTATGACCTCTCTAGCAACAGGTACAATCCCAGGTGGAGGAATCATCCCAAACTTAGATGGTCGAGTCCTTCACAACAGCAGCAACAACAACAGCCTTATTTCCAGAATGTTGTTGGCCCAAGTAGACCATACGTTCCTCCACCAATCCAGCAGCAACAACAGCAACAACCCCAGAAACAGCAAACAGTCGAGGCTCCTCCGCAACCTTCCCTTGAAGAACTTGTGAGACAAATGACTATGCAAAACATGTAGTTTCAACAAGAGACCAGAGCCTTCATTCAGAGCTTAACTAATCAGATGGAACAATTGGCTACGCAGTTAAATCAACAACAGTCCCAGAATTCTGACAGATTACCTTCTCAATTTGTCCAGAATCCCAAAAATGTGAGTGTCATTGCATTGAGGTCGGGAAAGCAGTGTCAAGGACCTCAACCAGCAACATCTTCCTCATCCGCAAATGAACCTGCCCAACCTCACTCTACTCCAGAAAAATATGATGACAAAAATTTAAAGGGTAAGTTACCTAACAATTTCTATGCAGGTGAATCTAAAGAGAAGCAGCATATCCCTCTTCCATTCCCTCCAAGAGCAATTTCCAACAAAAAAATGGAAGAGGCGGAGAAGGAGATCTTGGAAACATTTAGGAAAGTAGAGGTAAACATACCTCTACTAGATGCAATAAAGCAAATTCCAAGATATGCTAAATTCTTGAAGGAGTTGTGCACTAATAAGCAGAAGCTTAAAGGAAGTGAAAGAATTAGTATGGGCAGAAATGTCTCCACATTGATTGGTAAATTTGTTCCTCTAATCCCTATAAAATGTAAAGATCTAGGTACATTCAGCATACCTTGTATTATAGGGAACAATAAGTTTGACAATGCCATGCTAGATTTAGGAGCTTCTGTTAGTGTTATGCCTCTGTCTATTTTTAATTCTCTATCTCTAGGTCTTTTGCAGTCAACTGATGTGGTAATTCATTTAGCTAATAGAAGTGTTGCCTATCCTACTGGTTTCATAGAGGATGTCTTAGTTAGAGTTGGTGAGTTGATTTTCCCTGTTGATTTTTATATTTTAAATATGGAGGATAGATTTTCTAAAGGATCAGTTCCCATCATTCTAGGCAGACCTTTTATGAAAACTGCTAGAACTAAGATAGATGTATATGCAGGAACACTATCTATGGAGTTTGGTGATATAATTGTTCATTTTAATATTCTTGATGCTATGAAACACCCATCTGAAGATCTTTCTATAATTCGTGTTGAAATAATTGACCATATTGTTGATGAATACATGACTGATCTTCATTCTAATATGCATGCCTGTCACTCTTCATGCATTGAATATGAATTTGTACTTGATCATATGTCTGAATTTGATCCTGAGAGTGAATCTGAATTTGATATTGATTACATGTCTGGTGATGTTCTACCTCTTGAGATTGATTTTATAGAGTCAGATAGAACTAACCATGTTTCAGGAAGTACACATACCTCTGACTTTCTATATGAGGTGCAGGCTGAGAAACCATCTCTTTCTACCACTATCCAGCCGCCCACACCAGAATTGAAGCCTCTGCCATCAAATTTAAAATATGCTTACTTGGATGATAGCAAAAGTTTTCCAGTAATTATATCTGCCTCCCTTGTTGATGAGCAAGAGGAGAAGTTGTTATTAGTTCTCAAGAAGCATAAGAAGGCTATAGGCTGGACCTTGGCGGACATTCCTGGTATTAGCCCATCCACATGTATGCATCGAATAAATTTAGAAGATGGGGCTAAACCAGTAAGATAGCCATAAAGAAGACTCAACCCGATGGTTCTTGATGTAGCGAAGAAGGAGGTAACCAAGCTTTTGCAAGCTGGAATCATTTATCCTATCTCTGACAGCCAATGGGTGAGTCCCGTCCAAGTAGTTTTGAAGAAAACCGGCCTGATCGAGGCCGTACCCGAATCAAATAAACATGAAAATGCAGTAACTAGGAAGTGATCCTAGGTCGTTTCCCAACGAGCAGTGACAAGCCAAATGTTCATAATATACTTGCAGTAACAGTAACGATGGGGGGGGGGGGTTTGGTTGTTTGGTAATTAAAGAGCAGAACAAATAAAATGGAATACGAAACTACTAATATTAAAAACGGGTTGTTTCCTCTGATTCAGAAGCCACTCTCTTATCCTAGGTTATGGAGAATTCGTCCCTAACAATCAACCACTTAATCCAACCCTATTTCAATTTACTAAGCGAAAATCAACTTAGGGTTTTCAATACGTGATTAGGCACCACATACACCAGTTAGCCCTTCGTCCATTAAGCATGAACGCAAGTTAGGCTCAGAGGCAATTAATCGAACACGAAGCGTGCACTGATTAATATTCACGAAATTGGGATAACTGGTGAAGGGAAAACTGCCAGGAAACCACATTACAAACGAAACCTCAAAGAGAGTTGGGCTTCGTCCTCAAAAGGAAACAACACCAGAAAATCTAGCCTTCCATGGATTCAAACAGAAAACGCAAATGAAACATGAAGCAGAAACGTAACTAAACAAGAACGTAAATGAACAGAAACGTAAATGAACAGAAACGTAAATGAAAGTAGAAGAAGAAGCAAGAATGAACTCGTAATTAGAAGCAGAAAACGGAAATTTGCATTAAGAACGAAAACTGTAACAAGGGCACAGAAAAATGTGAAAACCTAAAACCAAAGCTCTGAATAATGAAAATAGCATAGCAGAATAGAATGCCCTGCACGAATCCCAAGGCAGCTATTTAAAAAGAGTCACTCAAAGTCACTGGGCCCTATTACAATACTCTGGCCCAAAACGAAATAAACACTGAACAACATAAAATAAAATTGCAAAATTTCCTAATTAGAAATTAACTAAGGTAAGCGTTGCTTTATTTGCCCTCTTCAAGTCCACAACCAAAATCCGGATTAAGCCCAATGTTTCATTAATTCCTGAAATTAGATTAAAAACATCAAATTAGCTAAATGAGCCCAAATAATAAAACTGCCTAATTAATTGACAATTAAGACCAATCAATAATTAAAATGGTGCAAAAAGGGTTTAGAAAATAGAAGAAAATGATGGCACATCAAAACCCCCCATACTTAGCCTTTTGCACTCCTGGGCAAAATGAAACAAAGAACAAAATCCAAGGATATGAAAGGGAGACAAACAAAAACATTCACATATTTCTCAATGAACATCAAGGAATGAAAGGAATGGGTAACATCTAACATAAGGAGATCCAAAAAGTCAAGACATTCATGAAAATCATCCAAGCAACCCAATCATGGCAAAATAGTTAATCGGCTCAAGAATGAAAAGTGATAAAGCCTCACAAGATATACACTCTATCTCTCAAGTGTCTAGGCTACTATTTACCCTCAAAGCACCCATGAAAGCAAACACCACATAAACTTGGCAAGATTCTAAAATTGACAATCAACCCATAAACACAAGCACATGAGGATCTAAAGGTCTTTTAAGGTTGTAATGGGACCAAGGACAAGGTATGGAGAAATATGGAATAAGTGGCTAAATCCCAAAGGAATAGAGGAGCAAAGGGGAATAAGTGCATATTAAGAAAAAAATAAAAAGAAGTAAAGATAAAAATTAAACATGAAGAGTAGAACCAAGAGTTTCATCATTCTTGTGCCATTTAAGATCTTATTCACTCAACTTTATTGCTTTTCTTTTTCTTTTCTTTTCTTTTTTTTTTGAATTTTTTTTTTTTTTTTTTACTCTTTAGCCTTTGAGAAACAACATTTCATTCAGCATGTCCAACATTTAACCAATATACAATGTACATCAAGTATGGCCCAAAATACATCATGAAGCATAGCCAACAAAACAAGTTGTCCAATGAAACAAAAACCCCCCACACTTATTCCCAAAACAATTCCAAAGCTCCAAAATTCCTTAAGGATATGGTAATATCATGGTTTTTCACTTAAGGCTTGTAGTGAGCTTCAAAACAAGGAAAGGGAAACAAGGCTCAAAAGGGCTATCAAAGGAATTAATTCAAGGTAAGTCCATTTGGCTAGAAGCTTATAAGAACAAAATTGCCTTAATCATTTCCAAATATGCATGTGAATTAGGACGCATCAACAAGAATCAAGCCAAGGCTATTGTGAAAGCAATCAATGGGGCAAAACACACCAAATGATTATAATGATGGATGGCTCAAATTCTCACAAAGGTAAAATCATCACTTTCAAATTGAGCTTTCAAAACTATCATGACATGTAGAGAAGAATCAAGGATTTCAAGTCACAAAATGTCAAGAACTTTTATTTTCAAAACAATTACCCATTTCTTGAACATATCCTATAATTCAAAGAAAAACATGCAAAGTCGTACGTGCACATGAAATTGACCCAAAATATTAAACTGAAAATCCGACGAAACTAACAACATTAACAAATTAACACAACTAACAAATTAACAAAACCAACAAAACTAGCAAAACCAAAGAACACTCCCCCCCATACTTAAACAACACATTGTCCTCAATGTAGCACAATTAAAAGATTAAAAACAATTAAATCATCAAAGAGAATCGGACAAGTGTAATAAAAGCAAAGAAGGAGATCGGAAAAGAAAAACTCCCTAAGTCATGGTGGAGGAAGAGTAGGGTGGAGTAAGGAAGTCTCTTCCACCACGACGTCCACTAAAGAAGGGTTCGTGAGGAATGGCTTAAGTCGATGTCCATTGACCTTGAAGCTCTTGTTTGTGGAATCGCTTTTGATCTCAACTGTACCATAAGGAAAAACATTAGTAACAACAAAAGGACCAATCCACTTAGACCTCAACTTACCACTCATGAGTCCAAGCCTAGAATTATACAATAACACTTTTTGCCCAACCACGAAGTCTTTTTTAACTATCATGCTATCATGGAACTTCTTGGTCTTTTCTTTGTAGAACTTGGCATTCTCGTAGGCTTCTAGGCGGATTTCATCTAACTCACTCAGTTGCAACTTCCTTTCCTCGCCAGCTTGATCCATAAAGAAGTTGCAAGTCTTCACTGCCCAGTATGCTTTGTGCTCAATTTCCACTGGAAGATGACATGCCTTTCCAAAGACAACCCGATAAGGAGACATTCCTATGTGTGCTTTGTAGGCAGTCCGATGTGCCCAGAGAGCATCATCAAGCCTGGTACTCCAATCTTTCCTGCTTGGCTGCACAATCTTCTCTAGAATTCTCTTGATTTCCCTGTTAAAAATTTCTGCCTGTCCATTAGTCTGGGGGTGGTATGGTGTGGATACCCTGTGTACCACCCCGTACTTTTTAAGCAGGGCATGCATTGTCCTGTTGCAAAAATGGGTTCCTTGATCACTAACAATTGCTTTAGGTACTCCAAACCTGCAAAACAGATTAGACCTGACAAAGTCTGCGACAACTTTAGCATCATTAGTTCTAGTGGGCTTGGCTTCCACCCATTTTGAAACATAATCAACTGCAAGGAGAATATAAACATAACCAAAAGAGACAGGAAAAGGACCCATGAAATCTATACCCCAGACATCAAACACCTCACAGAATAGCATAGGTTGCTGAGGCATTTGTTGTCGCCATGTAAGTGTATTTCCTGCTCTCTGACACTGCTCACAAGTGCTGCAGATCTTCCATGCATCTTTAAAGATGGTGGGCCAATAAAAACCACAATCAAGCACTTTGCGAGCTGTCCTTTGAACACCCAGATGACCTCCCGATGCGGAAGAATGACAGAACTGCAGGACTGAGTCAGTCTCATGATCTGGAATGCACCGTCTAATGACCTGATCACTGCACAATTTCCACAAGTAGGGGTCATCCCAAATAAAATGCTTAGCATCACTTTTAATCTTATCTTTTTGGGCCTTAGATGCTAAGGGAGGAAAAACAGAGGCAACTAAATAATTGACAATGTTAGCAAACCAGGGAGTAGAAAGAGAGTCAGAAATACTATACAATATATACAAATGATCATCCGGGAAATCATCCCGAATAGGTGAATCTGCATCAGAGACACGTTCGATCCGACTCAAATGATCAGCAACTAGATTTTGTGCTCCGCTCCTATCACGGATCTCCAAGTCAAACTCTTGGAGCCAGAGCATCCATCGGATCAACCTAGGCTTAGAATCAGCCTTCTTCAACAAGTACTTTAGAGCTGCATGGTCAGTATAAACAATAATGCGAGTACCAAGCAAATAAGATCGAAATTTTTCAAGAGCAAAAACTATGGCTAGAAGCTCTTTCTCAGTAGTAGTATAATTTGCTTGGGCAACATCTAAAGTCCTAGAAGCATAATATATCACCCTGGGCAATTTATCAATTTTCTGAGCAAGGACAGCCCCCAATGCATAATTTGATGCATCACACATAAGCTCAAAAGGGGCTGTCCAATCGGGTGCCTGGATGATGGGGGTGGTAGTCAACGCTCTTTTGAGGCAATCAAAAGCCTCTTTGCATCTGTCATTAAATTCAAACTCCACCTCCTTTTGCAACAAGTTGGATAGTGGAAGGGCTACTTTGCTAAAATCCCTTATAAAGCGCCTGTAGAATCCTGCATGACCAAGAAAAGATCGCACCTCTCGCACACAAGAGGGGTAAGGCAATTGTGAAATAACAGAAATTTTTGTAGGATCTACTTCAATGCCCTTATTGGAAATAATGTGGCCTAAAACTATACCTTGCTCAACCATAAAATGACATTTTTCAAAATTTAGAACAAGGTTAGTTTCAATGCATCTATTCAAAACTTTTTCCAAACTATTCAAACAACCATCAAAAGAGGATCCATATACAGTGAAATCATCCATAAACACCTCTATGCAATTTTCTAAAAAATCACTGAAAATACTAATCATGCACCGCTTGAAGGTACCAGGGGCATTGCACAGGCCGAAAGGCATCCTCCTATAAGCAAAAGTGCCGAAGGGGCAGGTGAATGTGGTCTTTTCCTGATCCTCAGGAACAATAGTAATTTGCATATAACCAGAAAAACCATCAAGGAAACAGTAGTGGGATTTACCTGCCAGGCGTTCAAGCATCTGGTCAATGAATGGCAGGGGAAAATGGTCCTTTTTGGTAACCTGGTTCAGCCTCCTATAGTCAATGTAGACTCTCCAACTGTTCTGCACCCGAGTAGGAATCAGCTCCTCCTTCTCATTTCTGATCACTGTGAGGCCAGTCTTTTTCGGGACTACCTGGACGGGACTCACCCATTGGCTGTCGGAGATAGGATAAATGATTCCAGCTTGCAAAAGCTTGGTTATCTCCTTCTTCACTACATCAAGAATCACCGGGTTGAGTCTTCTCTGTGGCTGTCTTACTGGTTTAGCTCCATCCTCTAAATTTATTCGATGCATACATGTGGATGGGCTAATACCAGGAATGTCCGCCAGGGTCCAGCCTATAGCCTTCTTATGCTTCTTGAGAACTGACAACAACTTCTCCTCTTGCTCATCAGCAAGGGAGGCAGATATAATCACTGGAAAACTCTTGCTATCATCCAAGTAAGCGTATTTTAAATTTGATGGCAAAGGCTTCAATTCTGGTGTGGTCGGCTGGACAGTGGTAGAAGGAGATGGTTTCTCAGCCTTTACCTCATAAAGAAAGTCAGAGGTATGTGTACTTCCTGAAACATGGTTAGTCCTATCTGACTCTATAAAATCAATCTCAAGAGGTAAAACACCACCACCAGGCATGCAATCAATATCACTCTCAGATTCACTGTCAGCATCAAGTTCAGACATATGATCAAGTACAATTTCAGACTCAATGCATGAAGAGTGAGAGGCATGCAGATTAGAATAAAGATCAGTCATGTATTCATCAACAACATGGTCAATTATTTCAGCACGAAATACAGAAAGATCTTCAGATGGGTATTTCATAGCATCCAGAATATTAAAATGAACAGTTATATCACCAAACTCCATGGACAGTGTGCCTGCATAAACATCTATCTTAGTTCTAGCAGTTTTCATAAAGGGTCTGCCTAGAATGATGGGAACTGATCCTTGAGAAAATCCATCTTCCATATTCAAGATATAAAAATCAACAGGGAAAATCAGTTCACCAACTCTAACTAAGACATCTTCTATGAAACCAACAGGATAGGCAACACTTCTATTAGCTAAATGAATTACCACATCAGTTGACTGCAAGGGACCTAGAGATAGAGAATTAAAAATCGACAGAGGCATAACACTAACAGAGGCTCCTAAATCTAGCATGGCATTGTCAAACTTACTATTCCCTATAATACAAGGTATGCTGAATGTACCTGGATCTTTGCATTTTTCAGGAATTTGAGGAACAGATTTACCAATCAACGCGGAGACATTTCTGCCCATGCTAATTCGTTCACTTCCTTTAAGCTTCCGCTTATTAGTGCACAGCTCCTTCAAGAATTTGGCATATCTTGGAATTTGCTTTATTGCATCCAACAGAGGTATGTTTACCTCTACTTTTCTAAATGTTTCCAAAATCTCTTTCTCTGCCTCTTCCATTTTTTTGTTGGAAACTGCTCTTGGAGGGAATGGAAGAGGGGGAATGTGCTGCTTCTGCAAATCAGAATTACCTGTGGAAGAAGATTCACCTGCACAGAAATTGTTAGGTAGATTTTTGTCATCGCCTTTTTCTGGAATAGAGTGAAGTTTGGCAGGTTCATTTGCAGATGAGGAAGGTGCTACGGGTTGAGGTCCTTGACACTGCTTTCCCGACCTCAATGAAATGGCACTGACATTTTTGGGGTTTTGGACAACTTGAGAAGGCAGCTTGTCAGAATTCTGGGACTGTTGTTGATTCAATTGAGTAGCTAATTGTCCCATCTAATTGGTTAAGCTCTGAATGGAGGCTCTGGTCTCTTGCTGAAACTGCATGTTCTGCATAGTCATTTGCCTCACAAGTTCTTCGAGGGAAGGTTGTGGAGGGGCCTCAACTGTTGGCTGTTTCTGGGGTTGTTGCTGTTGTTGGATTGGTGGAGGAATGTATGGTTTGCTTGGGCCAGCAGCATTTTGGAAGGAAGGAGCAGGCTGTTGTTGTTGCTGAGGGCTGGACCATCTGAGGTTAGGGTGATTCCTCCATCCAGGGTTGTATCTGTTGCTGGAAAGGTCATAATTGCTCTGCTGTGGTTGATTTTGCTGCTGAGGTTGAGGAGGTCTATTGTAAATATTTGCAGCATAAGCTTCAGGCTGCTCAATTGCTCCAGGTTGCTGCATGGAAGGGCAAAGGTCTGTATGGTGGTCAGCAGAGGAGCACAAACCACAAACCCTTGCGACAGGTACAGATTTCTGATTCAAGGCCAGCTGGGTTACCAAGTTGACCAACGCATCCAGTTTGCCTTCAAGCTTCTTAGTTTCAGATGATGCAGATGGGTTTGTAGCTACCTCATGCACTCCTCTAATGACTATGGCATCATTTCTGGCGCTAAACTGCTGGGAGTTGGAGGCCATCTTCTCAATTAAATTTCTGGCTTCAGCAGGAGTCATGTCTCCAAGGGCTCCACCACTGGCAGCATCTATCATACTTCTCTCCATATTACTGAGTCCTTCATAAAAATATTGGAGAAGAAGCTGTTCTGAAATCTGATGGTGGGGGCAACTGGCACATAGTTTCTTAAATCTCTCCCAGTACTCATACAGGCTCTCTCCACTGAGTTGTCTAATACCTGAGATATCCTTCCTGATGGCTGTGGTCCTGGAAGCAGGGAAAATTTTTTCTAAGAATACTCTCTTAAGGTCATCCCAGCTCATGATGGACCTTGGAGCAAGGTAATACAGCCAGTCCTTTGCCACTCCCTCTAATGAATGAGGAAAAGCTTTCAGAAATATGTGATCCTCTTGGACATCTGGGGGTTTCATGGTGGAGCAGACAATGTGAAATTCTTTCAAATGTTTGTGCGGGTCTTCACCTGCAAGGCCATGAAACTTTGGAAGCAAATGAATCAGTCCAGTCTTAAGAACATATGGGACATCCTCATCAGGGTATTGGATGCACAAGCTTTCATAGGTGAAATCAGGTGCAGCCATTTCCCTTAGAGTCCTCTCACGAGGTGGAGGTTGTGCCATGTTCTCAGAATGTGCAAAATCAGAATGCTCAGAATCAGAATGCTCAAAATTATAATGCTCAAGATCAGGATGTTCAAAATCACCAATAACAGAATGCACAGATTCACCAGTTATGGAATGCTCAGAATGATCAAAAGGTAAAAAATGATGCCTAACTAATCTATGAAATGTCCTATCTATCTCAGGATCAAAGGGTTGTAAGTCAGATGGATTGCCTCTAGTCATACACTACATTCAGCATGCACACAACTAGTTGCCTTGTCATGTAAATAAAGGTGTAGGTTTGAACTACAGCTACCCTCAAATGATATCCAAATGACTTGAAATTTTGTGAGCAACCTTATAAAATGATGAGAAGATAGCACAAAAAATTTTAGACAAAAATGCAAAGTCTAACTATGAAAGCTAAAATTGGTAGGTTAAGAAAAATAAGTGAATAAAACTTGAAAAATAAAAAACTTTTGACAGAATCGCTTTTTTTGGACGATGGAGACCTCAGCCAGCCTATGGCAGGCTGCCACGGCGTAGGAAATTTTTTTCTACCCCAAATGCATATATAATAATTGCGATTCTGATAACCGGAGCAAAAGTTATGGCCATTTGAAGTTTTGACAAACACAAAATTTGCTAGTTTTTTGGAACTTTCAAATCTGACCAAACTAAAGGCTCTAGCTATTTTTCCCACAAAATATAGATTAAAAGAAGTTACCACAAAAAAATTCAGCCAAAAATAACAACCCTAGCTACTAAAACAAAAAATCCCAATTAATTCAGCATGGGTGGTCGCTAAAATCCGTCTCTAATTGATTTCTACTACTACTCTGTTTTTCCGCAAGCTGATTTCTACTACTACTCTGTTTTCAAGCACAATCTTCACAGCAAAACACCCAAGACTGGACTGAAACAGGGGAAACGCTTAATGGGAAAACTGAAACAGAACACACATTAAACAAAATACCAGGACACTAAACAACACTAACACACATACTAACACAATACTAACAATTAAACATAAAACACGAAAGGATTAAACACACAACACTAGCTAGCTATTATGAACCTTTGGACACTGCTCCCCGGCAACGGCGCCAAATTTGATCGAGGCCGTACCCGAATCAAATAAACATGAAAATGCAGTAACTAGGAAGTGATCCTAGGTCGTTCCCAACGAGCAGTGACAAGCCAAATGTTCATAATATACTTGCAGTAACAGTAAAGATGGGGGGGGGGGGTTTGGTTGTTTGGTAATTAAAGAGCAGAACAAATAAAATGGAATACGAAACTACTAATATTAAAAACGGGTTGTTTCCTCTGATTCAGAAGCCACTCTCTTATCCTAGGTTATGGAGAATTCGTCCCTAACAGTCAACCACTTAATCCAACCCTATTTCAATTTACTAAGCGAAAATCAACTTAGGGTTTTCAATACGTGATTAGGCACCACATACACCAGTTAGCCCTTCGTCCATTAAGCATGAACGCAAGTTAGGCTCAGAGGCAATTAATCGAACACGAAGCGTGCACTGATTAATATTCACGAAATTGGGATAACTGGTGAAGGGAAAACTGCCAGGAAACCACATTACAAACGAAACCTCAAAGAGAGTTGGGCTTCATCCTCAAAAGGAAACAACACCAGAAAATCTAGCCTTCCATGGATTCAAACAGAAAACGCAAATGAAACATGAAGCAGAAACGTAAATGAACAAGAACGTAAATGAACAGAAACGTAAATGAATAGAAACGTAAATGAACAGAAACGTGAATGAAAGTAGAAGAAGAAGCAAGAATGAACTCGTAATTAGAAGCAGAAAACGGAAATTTGCATTAAGAACGAAAACTGTAACAAGGGCACAGAAAAACGTGAAAACCTAAAACCAAAGCTCTGAATAATGAAAATAGCATAGCAGAATAGAATGCCCTGCACGAATCCCAAGGCAGCTATTTAAAAAGAGTCACTCAAAGTCACTGGGCCCTATTACAATACTCTGGCCCAAAACGAAATAAACACTGAACAACATAAAATAAAATTGCGAAATTTCCTAATTAGAAATTAACTAAGGTAAGCGCTGCTTTATTTGCCCTCTTCAAGTCCACAACCAAAATCCGGATTAAGCCCAATGTTTCATTAATTCCTGAAATTAGATTAAAAACATCAAATTAGCTAAATGAGCCCAAATAATAAAACTGCCTAATTAATTGACAATTAAGACCAATCAATAATTAAAATGGTGCAAAAAGGGTTTAGAAAATAGAAGAAAATGATGGCACATCACGGCCTCACCGTGATCAAAAATGAGAAGGATGAGTTGATTCCTACTCGACTGCAGAACAGTTGGAGAGTATGCATCGACTATAGGAGGCTGAACCAGGTTACCAAAAAATACCATTTTCCACTGTCATTCATTGACCAGATGCTTGAACGCCTGGTAGGTAAATCTCACTATTGTTTCCTTGATGGTTTTTCTGGTTATATGCAAATCACAGTTGCTCCCGAGGATCAGGAAAAGACCATATTCACCTACCCATTCGACACTTTTGCCTATAGGAGGATGCCTTTTGGCCTGTGCAATGCCCCTGGTACCTTCCAATGGTGCATGATTAGTATTTTTAGTGATTTTTTAGAAAATTTCATAGAGGTGTTTTTGGATGATTTCACTGTATATGGATCCTCTTTTGATATTTGTTTGGATAGTCTGGAAAAGGTTTTGAATAGATGCACTGAAACTAACCTTGTTCTAAATTTTGAAAAATGTCATTTTATGGTTGAGCAAGGTATAGTTTTAGGCCACATTATGTCCAATAAGGGCATTGAAGTAGAAAAATTTCTATTATTTCACAATTGCCTTACCCCTCTTGTGTGTGAGAGGTGTGATCTTTTCTTGGTTATTCAGGATTCTACAGGCGCTTTATAAGAGATTTTAGCAATGTAGCCCTTCCACTATCCAACTTGTTGCAAAAGGAGGCACCTGATTGGATAGCCTCATTTGAGCTAATGTGCGATGCATCCAATTACACATTGGGGGTTTTCCTTGCTCAAAAGATCTCCTTACTTCAACTTACTTCTTTTCCGCCATGACTTAGGGAGTTTTTCTTTTCCTATCTCCTTCTTTACTTTTATTACATTTGTCCGATTCTATTTGATGGTTTAATTGCTTTTAATCTTTTAATTGTGCTACATTGAGGACAATGTGTTGTTTAAGTATGAGGGGAGTTTTCTTTGGTTTTGGTTTTCATAGTTGTGTTAAATTAGTTTAATTTTGTTAGTTTTGTTGTGTTAAATTTGCATGTTTTTCTTTGAATTATAGGATATGTTCAAGTAATGGGTAATTGTTCTGAAAATATAAGTCTCTTGACATTTTGTGATTTGAAATCCTTGTTTTTCCTCTACATGTCATGATAGTTTTGAAAGCTCAATTTGAAAGTGATAAGTGTACCTTTGTGAGAATTTGAGCCATCCATCATCATAATCTTTTGGTGTGTTTTGCCCCCATTGATTGCTTGCACAATAGCCTTGGCTTGATTCTTGTTGATGCTTCCTAATTGACATGCATATTTGGAAATGATTTAGGAAATTTTGTTCTTATAAGCTTCTAGCCAAATGAACTTACCTTGAATTAATTCCTATGATAGCCCCTTTAGCCTATTTTCCCCTTTCTTTGTTTTGAAGCTCATTACAAGCCTTAAGTGAAAAACCATGATATCACCTTACCCTTAAGGAATTTTGGAGCTTTGGAATTGTTTTGGGAATAAGCTGGGAATAAGTGTGGGGGGGGGGGGGGGGGTATGTTTCATTGGAAGATATGATTTTTGGCCATGCTTGATGTATATATATATTGCCTACTTCTTGCTTTAATCTTCAAATTCGTACTGTCTTAAAAAAAATTGAAAAAAAAATATATTTCAATTGCTGCAAATTCTACAAATTCGTACTGTTCAAAAAAAAAAGAGAAGAAGAAAAGAAGTGCAGTTGAATAAATGAGGTCTTGTTATGAGGACTTGATTTGGGAGCCTTGGTTGATATTAGAGGGTTTGGGTATACTACTTGTACTTAATTTCCACTTATTCCCCATTGCTCCTCTACTCCTTTGGGATTTAGCTACTCATTCCATATTTTTCTTCCATACCTTGTCCTTGTGATGAGAATCCTGAAACTGGCAAAATACAGGCTAAAGGCCCAAGTGGAGAAGGACGAAGGCCCAAGTGGAGAAGGACGAAGGCCCAAGTGGAGAAGGACAAAGCCCCCAAGTGGAAAAGGATGAAAGCCCAGAGGCAAAGACATTATCAAGACTATTAATTGTTGCTGAAGGCCCATAATAAATATGTTCTATTTTTATTAATAATTTTTATTTATTGTAATTTTGGCGCAAACTGTTTAGAAGGCCTGTGTCTATTTTTATCTTTTTGTTCAGACACACTATAAGTATTGGTTTTTGTTTTCAATAAAAAGGAACTTTTGGCATTTTCATAAAATTTGATGAGAGCTTCTCTCTGGGTTCCTTGTTGAACCTATCTCAAACTTATCAAGGTAATCCTTGTGGCATCTACTCTGACTTATCTTCCTTCACTAGAAGTGGGGTCATCCAAAACTCCGTAGCCTGTATCAAACAATCCGCTCCTAGTCAGGTTCACATCATCTGGTATCAGAGCTTCAACTCTTAATACAGGTTTTATCCTATCCTATTATTTTTCTTTGTAATTTTTCCAGGTTCGTGTTTTGTCCTTGTTCTGTTATTTGTTTTCTTGTTTGTGTCTTGTTGCATTCTTGTTTGTGTTTTTGTTTCGTTCTAGTTCTTGTTCTTGTCACGTTTTTGTTCTTGTTTTTGTTTCTTGTGTCTTTCAGACTGTGTGTAAAAAAAAATCTGTTTGAGTTCTGTTTCAAGTAAAAAAAAAAGTTGCAGAAATTTTTAAAAACAAAAAAGAGAAGAAAAGAAGCAAAAAAAAGTGGGTGTTTGATCTTTGAACACGAAATTGAGGCAGTTAGAGGCTTTGTTTTGGCAGAAAATCATGTACCAAATTCCTTTGTCTAGATTCTCCTCTAAATTCTGAGCATTTTGATATATAGTGGGCCTCAAACGGACAACCGTAGCAAAAGTTATGAGCATTTGAAGTTTACTGGTCATATTTGTTATCTTATCTGTTATCCAAATCCAATCTAATTTGCTATCCAAATCAAATCTGATCTTTTATCCAAATCAAATCCAATCTGCTATCCAAATAAAGTCCAAGTTGTTATCCCAAATCAAATCTGTTACTCAGTCTGTCATAATTATATTGTCTTTCTTTTTATTTTATATCACCTTGTGTCTCTAATTTGGTCCATCCAGGAACTTAAGAGTGAACACGAGTGGTAAAAGGCAAAAGGGAATACATTACACAAAAGCCTATATTGAGAGCATCAAACATGAGTGAACTACCATCAAAGAGAGAAACACGTGAGTAGAGTGTGGTGAGGTCCTGAATTATTTTTTTAAAATTACTGCAAAATTCTTTGTTCCTTAATCATGGCAGGAGCTAGTGACAATGGTGGTGTATATCATCAACTGGACGGATTTCAATGCTTATTACTGGACGCGATGACTACACAAATGCAACGTTTGTTGAAACGTAACAATGAAGAGCTCTACAGGCGAATAAAAGGACTAGAGCATCAAATGAATCCGAATGTTGGGAGACCTTATGGTGGCAACAGAAGGGTCAATGATGGATCAAATCGAATAGAAGGGCAAGACAGAATTGAGGGAGTAAAACTCAATGTATCCTCTTTTAAAGGCAGGAGTGACCCAGACGTCTACCTTACCTGGGAGATGAAGATTTAGCACGCATTCTCCTACAATGATTATCCGAAAGAGCAGAAGGTGAAGTTAGCAGCAGCTACATTCTCAGACTATGTCCTTGTTTGGTGGAAGAAAAATCAAAGAGAGATGAAGAGAGAAGAAGGGCGGGAGATAGATACATGGACTGAGATGAGAAGGGTTATGCGAAAGAGGTATGTTCCAACTAGCTACAATAGAACCATGCGACAGAAAATCCAGAGGTTATCCCAAGGAAGTTTGATTGTTGAGGACAAGGAGATGGAGATGGCACTAGTGAGGGCCAACATTGAAGAGGACACCAAAGCAGTGCATGATGGCTTCACCAACAAGATTTCTTTCCAGCACCATGACTAGAAAATTATTCATAAACTTTTATCCCTTAGAGAAGTGTGTGATGACCAAATTAGAATGAGAGAAAAGAGAGAAAAGAGAGAACAAGAGACAGACAATAGTGAGGAATCACAGAGGAATAGAAAAAGGAAGAGTGATACACTTGAGAGATGGAGTGATACACAAGAGAGAGAGAGTGATAATTCTAATAAGTTAACTATTTATGTTTCTCCTAGTGTTCAACCCTTATTGCAGGAATTTAAAGATCTCTTTCCCAAGGATATTCCCCATGGACTGCCACCTTCAAGAAGCATAAAACATCAAGTTGATATCCTTCCAGAAGCTTCATTGCCTAACAAGCCAACTTACAACAACAAGCCCCAAGAGACTCAGCATAAGGATGCACAGGCCAAAGTTAAGTATGTGAAAAGATTTTATGACCAAGTGAAGGTGCAAATTGCAAAGAAGAATGAAAGCTATACCAAGCAAGACAACAAGAAAAGGAAGGAAGTGGTACTTGAACCCGGTGATGATCCTGGACATTTGAGGGCAAATGTTTTCCAAGAAGGAGGGAATGATGAGAATCCTGAAACTGGCGAAATACAGGCTAAAGGCCCAAGTGGAGAAGGATGAAGGCCCAAGTGGAGAAAGATGAAGGCCCAGAGGCAGAGGCACTATCAAGACAATTAATGTTGCTGATCAAGACTATTAATTGTTGCTGAAGGCCCATAATAAATATGTTCTATTTTTATTAATAATTTTTATTTATTGTAATTTTGGCGCAAACTGTTTAGAAGGCTCATGTCTATTTTTATCTTTTTGTTCAATATTGGTTTTTGTTTTCAACAAAAAGGAACTTTTGGCATTTTCATTAAATTTGGTAAGAGCTTCTCTCTGGGTTCCTTGTTGGACCAATCTCAGACTTATCAAGGTAATCCTTGTGGCGTCTACTCTTACTTATCTTCCTTCACTGGAAGTGGCGTCATCTAAAACTCCGTAGTCTGTATCAAATGATCCACTCCTAGTCAGGTTCACATCACCTTGGCCCGATTACAACCTTTAAAGACCTTTTGATCCTCATGTGCATGTGTTTGTCAAGTTGTTGTCAATTTTAGAATTTTGCCAAATCTATGTGGTGTTTGTCTTCATGGGTGCTTCGAGAGTAAACAGTAGCCTAGACACTTGAGAGACATAGTGTATATCTTGTGAGGCTTTATCACTTTTCATTATTGAGCTGATTAACTATTTTGCCATGATTGGGTTGCTTGGATGATTTTCACGAATGTCTTGACTCTTTGGATCTCTTCATGTTAGATGTTACCCATTCCTTTCATTCCTTGATGTTCATTGAGAAATTTGTAAATGTTTTCTTTGTCTCTCTTTGATATCCTTGGATTTTGTTCTTTATTTCATTTTGCCCAGGAGCGTAAAAGGATAAGTATGGGGGGTTTTGATGTGCCATTATTTTCTCCTAATTCTTAACCCTTTTTGCACCATTTTAAGTACTGATTAATTTTAATTGTCAAATTAATTAGGCAGTTTTATTATTTGGGCCCATTCAGCTAATTTGATGTTTTTAATCTAATTTCAGGAATTAATGAAGCATTGAGCTTGAATCCAGAATTGGGCTTGGACTTGAAGAGGGCATACTATTTTATTCTACAAAATTAGATCTTATCTTATCTTTATCTTATCTAGATATTATTTAGATTTGATCTCATCTAGATATTATTTAATCTAGATCTTATCTTATCTAGATTTGAATTTAATTTATTTACGGGCTCGGATTTAAAACAGATCTGTAAGCTTTGGGGCTGGAAAACTATATAACAACACCAAGGTTCTAGTTTAGCCCCTCTCTCTTCTCTCTTCTCTTCTCTCTCCCCTATTTTCGTTTTCTAGTTTTAGGCTTTTTCTTTGAGACATTTTTTCGTTTTGTAATTCCAGTAGCAATAAAATTTCGTTCTTCAATTTATAAGTTCGTTATCTATTGATTTATGGAAGGCTAAGTCCCCAGCGTTGCTTTCTCTTGAGGATCAAGCGCAGTTCTCTTTGAGGTTCTATTATTACTATTAAATTCTGTTCAGTTTTTCCACTTCCACTAATTACTCTAAATTTTTTGCTGTTAATGAATGC